>NW_024081475.1:157304-310941 GCF_003009895.1 Hyaena hyaena | reverse complement strand
AGGAAGGAAGGAAGGAAGGAAGGAAGGAAGGAAGGAAGGAAGAAAGAAAGAAAGAAAGAAAGAAAGAAAGAAAGAAAGAAAGAAAGAAAGAAAGAAAGAAAGAAAAGGAAAAGAAAAAGGGTTTACTCACAGGCCTCTGGATGAATGCCCAACTGTCTTCTAGGGAGCCTGACTGCCTCTGCCTCCATCTGGTCTCATTTAAAGTGGATCTGAAAAAACCCAGTTCCTGCCTCCGCGCCGGTGTTCAGAGCCGGGGGCCTCTGCTGGGACAGGAAACCCAACACTACCTCACACCTCCTCAGGGTTGCCAAAGTGGGGTTCTGCTCCTGCTACATCCCCCCCGGGGGGCCTTCAATAGGAGGCAGAGGGGGGCCCCTGGCAGGAAAAGCCAGAGCCCAGAGTCCTGTCCCCACGAAGGCCTGCAAATCTCTTCCCCGGTCACCTGTAAGTGAGTGGAACGGATGACCCAAGTCCAGGGCAAGCAGAGAGTGCGCGACATAATCCAGCAGATGGCTGCCTCTAATGGGGAGACCCAGAACAAGACGATAACATTATTTCTCACCCTCCTGAGCATGTGGCCTCCTTCGTCTGTGCAGGCAGCGGAGAAGCCCACAGTTTCAAATCCCGGCAGCAAAAGCCTCCTCCTGCCACACCGAGGAAGGGTCTGTGTTTCTAATTTATTCTGCACCCCCCCAAGTTGTTACTTAAAATAATCCATCATTACACGGCTGGTGGCTCCAAGATTTTTATTTAAAGCAATATGGGAAGAAAGAAAAAAAGACAGAAAACCCACATGCAACCCATGACTGTGCGATCTGGGATTTAAGCTAAGGATCTTTTTAACATCACGGAGTCCTCAAAGAACCCAGCATACTCCTCTCTGGCGCCCTGACTGTGCTGGCGGGGGTGGGCGGAGACAATGCAAAGAGGGGGGTGTTGGGGTCTGGCAGGATCTTTATTGCTTAGAAACATCACGAAAAGGGCAGATTTGGCTTTTTTTTTAAAGAATCTGTGTCATTTGGTATGTGTTTCATTGTTTCATCCACTGACCAGCGATACCACTTTGGACTAAGTCACTTGGCCTCCCTGTACCCATAAATGAAGAAAACAGGAATACTTGTCCAGGAGGCTGTTGGGGAAAATGAAATCCAGACGGAAGCACCTGGAGATTGTTGAAGGCAACGATACTTATCCCATGGTGTTCTCTTTCTCCCTCTTCTCTTTCTCTTTCTTCAGTGTGGTCTTAAAGTACATGCAACTTAAAAGCTCTTCTCATTCGTTCCTGCTACTACGAAGCCACGGCTCTGATCATCCAGAAACCCAGGCAAGTCCAGAAATCAGTCCTATTTAGTTGCAGAATACCTTTTTCCAGGGGGCTTATCTTCCTAATTAGTTTTTGCTCAGACTAATGCTACGGGTTTGTTCCCTTACAGCACACAAAGGGAGGGGCCGTGCTAGGTAACAAAGCCAGCAATTAACAGAAAATTTACAGCAGAGACTCCACAAGGTAAATGCTATGCACATGACTCCAGATCAAAATCTTATTATGCTATACAGACAAATCGCTCAGCTGTAATGCAGTTTTGTAATAAGAACACCGCTAACACTCAACATTTCCAGGATTTAGGAAATGAAAGGAAACGCGACCGATTCCTGCCTGTCATCTGGAAGCTTTCAGAGGGCACAGTCCTCTGTGCCTCGGCACCACCATATCCCCAGCACCTGGCACAGGGCCTGGCAGAGTTGGTGCCTAATCAACACGTGTTGAAGGAAGGAATGAATGAGAATAGAAGCGTGTGAATTAACAGATGAGATGGGGAGCAGAGTGAGAGCTCACCCATCTTTACACCTACCCCTTTCTTAGCTGAAACCCTCAGGAAGGCTTTCCAGTCACCCACCGCCCCCGTTCACGGCTGGATTAGGTCCACTTGTAATGAATTCTTGCAGCAGCTCGGCTGTGCAGCACTGATCACAATGATAATCATATGGTTATTTAAGTCTGCCTCCATTACTAGACTGTAAACTCCCTGAGGGGAAGAGGCTGTATGCATTTGGTGGGGGGAGAGGAGGACATTGTCATTCCCCCCGACGCACACCCCAACTTTTTCTTTTGAAAGTTAGAAAAATAGTACAGTGATTACCCATATACCCTTGACTTAGATTGAATAACTTGTTATATTTGGGGCCATGTAAATTTCCTTCTGTGCTATATCCTCAGTGGAGGTGTGGGTATATACTGGGGTTTTGCTCTCCCTGCTTGAGGTATAATAATGTTACGTTTAGTGTGAGGTGGTAGATCCAGCTGAGGCTGGAGCTTCAAGGGATATCTAGGGTAAGTGTCATTTGATAACAAAGATCAGAATGCAGAGACCAGCTTCTCCCTGCCTGGAGGCAGTTGCCCTGAGCCAGCTGCCCCAGGCCGGCCCCAGGTAAGGCAGAGTTAGCCCCTGCAAGATCTTTCATTAGAGAGAAAGACCAGTAATACGGCCTCAAAGAGTATATACACTGGGGCGTCCTGGTGGCTCAGTTGGTTAAGCGTCCAACTTGTAGTTTTGGCTCAGGTCATGATATCACCGTTCGTGAGTTCGAGCCCCGTATTGGGCTCTGTGCTGACAGTGCAGAGTCTGCTTGAGATTCTCTCTCTCTCTCTCAAAATAAATAAATAAACTTAAAAAAAAAAAAAGAAAGAGACTATATTAATGGCAGCCCAAGCCACCTCACAACAAGATTGTTCTATAGTTCTCTAACTATTTCACAGCACCCACAGTTGGTCTCTTCAACTAGGCCATAAGCTTAAAAGGCGGGACCTATGTCTACTACTTTTTCCTTTTTCTGTACAGTTGGCCAGGGCCAGCCATAGTGCTGGACACCGATCAGTCGAAAATAAATGTCTGCGGACACAATGGAGGAAGAGTTCTGTCCTCCAGGATATCTGCGCTGTCCATTCCGATGGGATTGGCTTGTGTTGTATACACAGGAGCTGAACTTCCAAGCTGCACGCGTGCCCAAGTAAGGGTCCTATCCAACAACTCTATGGCCTGTTTTAAGTCACTAATGATGTTACCTTACTAGCCATGGTGACCCTCAACCACGCACGCACGCACGCGCGCTGGCGCGCACCACAGCAAGGTTTGCATGGCACTGTGTCCTAGAGCTCATTCAAAAGAACTCCCAAGCTAGGTTTATTCTCCAGACTTCCCCTCCCAAACCCTGCCTACATAGTCCTTGGAAGAAACCAGCAGCCATCAGGCGTCCAAGGTCTCCTGAGTTAATTTCACCTTCCCCTGGTGAATTACAACTTCTTGCAGACACAAAGGAGAGCAGAGAGACAAATAACACAAAAAACAAGAGCTTTACAGGGGGGGGGGGGCAGGGAGAGTGACGTCAGTTTTCCCAGAAACCCATTTATCCCGATAACAAGGTCTCAAGTGCTTGGGCTGCTCTTTCAGCTTCGGAATCTGGCGTACAATTATGTTCTTCATCATGCTATATGGGCAAAGCCAGCCAGGGCACAGGGGAACCACGCAAAGCAAACCAAATGGCCCTAAACCACCCCGAGCCCCCATCTGCAGAACAAAGGGGACCTCCTCCGGGTGGCCCAAATTGTGCCTGAGGTGAAAGGCAACCTTCTGGAATGTTCCCCTTTACAACATCTGCCCTGCAATCTTAATCCAGGCGAGGGGGACTGGCGGCAGGCAGAGCGTGGACAGGTCGATGCAAATTAATTAGCTGACAAGAAAAATCATTAGTATCCTTTTTGGTCACTAAAGATGGAGCAAGTGTAATCCAGGAGAACACTCCCTCTGCTTAAAGCATGCCATGTCTAAAATGCAGGCAACAGGGAGCAGAAAAGCACTCTGAGAAGCCTCAAAATGCCACAGCAATAAATATTACAGGGTCAGTCTTAGAGGGAAGAGGATTCTCTCCAATTCCATGATCACAGAGCACTGTCTTCTCTCTACTGGTCCTTCCACATCAGCATAAAGAGCTGGGCGCTGAGGTCTACAGGGGGTGGGGAGGTCCAAAGGAAATCACCCTGCCCTTCTGAACAGGGGCCAGAGGGTGTCATGAATTCATATATATCCTGTAGAGAAAATACTATCAGATTCTGGATGCAGATTTTGAAAACAAATCCATTTCAGTGACCCAAATACCTAGAGGCTTTTGTTTCTTGCACTGGAATTGCAGTGCATGGACTATTTCCCTAAATAAGCCCCAGGGTTTAAAAACTTTTGGTGTGTGTTGGCGGGGGGGAAGGGGGCTCGGAGATTTTCATCAAGTAGCATTTGATGGGATAGGATTTCACCTACCTCTACTTCACTCTCCTTCCTCACCAAAGAGTGTCGGTAATTGTGGGCTTTTCAAAATCTGAGATGCCCATGGATGAAAGGACAGGCTAGGTTGTTGCCCCAAATGGAATCATCCCCTCCCTTTACAACCAAACTTCTGGTCTAAAATAATAATAATAATAATAAAATAAATAAAAACCAAACAATCATGGAGCCTCGGGTCACTTCAATATGATTTCTCTGAACATCCCAGGCTGGAAAACTTCAGTTCTTTAAAAGATTTTTTTTTCCAGAGTCTGCTGCCAACAAAAAGAGAGATGGCACCGCGTTTAAAAGCCTCACACTTATTTTCCTGAGTCCCCATAGAAAGAAGGCGGCTCCATAGGGTTTAGCATCGGAGCCCAGCGACACCGAACACGGAATCCAGACAGACACCCAGCGGCCCGCACGACCCGGGTCACGTAGCCAGAAATATGCCAAAATACTCGGCCAGCCACCTACAGGCCGGTGAACTGCACCCCCCCCACACACACACGCACACACGCACAAACGGGACCCAGAGGCAAACAGCACGGAGGAGTCAAGGCCACACAGCACGGAGGTGAGCGCACGCCGACAAACGGGCGGCCCCATCTAGGGTCACAGACGCCCGGGAGGCACGAGTGCGCGCGCGTGCACTCACACGCACACGGTGAAACACACACACAGACGCAGTCACATATGTAATGCATATGGAGAAACCCGACCCCGGCCAGTCACCTCCCCGCCCCCCTCACCACTCCACCGCCTCCTGCCCCGGGCTCGCCCCAGCCCCGCGCCCCACTTCCCAGCGGAGGCCCGGGTCCCGGCGGGCGGCTGGGCTCCGGGGCGCGGCCCGGGGGCCGGAGGAAGCAAGGCCGGGATGGGGGGTGCGGCCAGGGACCCCGAGGGCTCGGCAGCTCGCACGGCCATTCATTCGGCAACGCCCCAGCGGCGCGGCGGCGGCCGCAGCGAGGGAGGCGGCGGCGCGTACTGCGGCTCGCGGGCAAGATGCAAGTTCGGCCGCCGGCCCGCCTCCGCCGGGCCCCCAGCCCGCCCGCCCGCCTCCACGGTTCTTGGGGAGCGGCCGGGAGAGGGGACTGCCGACCCCAGGAGCAGAAGTCCCGCCGCGCCTCGGCTCCTGGATGCCGCCCCGCTGCCCTCCTCGCGGCGGCGGCGGCCGGGTCTCCGCGGCCCTTCCCAGCCTCCCGGCACCCCAGCCCGGTACTCACCACCTGGCGAGCTATATCGGTCGCTGCCATCGCTCCTGCGTCCGCCAGGGCTGCCGCGGGTGCCGCCGCCACCGGAGCTACAGCGCAAGAAACAGCGGAGCTCCTCCGACAAAGAGAAAGTGTTACACTTCGGGCGCGACCAAGTCCGGTGGGGGGAGGTGCAAGGGAGGGGCCCCCGCGCCGCTGCTCCAACCCCAGCCTCCCCTCTCGGGCCCCACTCCCTCGGAAGTGGGGTACGGGGAGGGGGCGGATTTCACGTGCCGCCTCCCCCTGAGGCGAGCCCCGTCCCAGTTCGCCCTGCAACCTCCGCCGTAGGCCTTTGCGAAGGGGGGCGGGGGCTCCCCTCGATGACCGCGTCCTCTGCCCCCCCCCCGCCGCTGGGCTCCGTGGTACGTCCCGACCTCTGCTGAATTGTCACACCCCCTGCTCTCGCCTTACATCCTAGTGTCCCCAGACCCCAGAGGCTGGGAGGGAGCCCCCGCCCCTCCCCCTCCCGTGCAGAGCTCGGCGGCTGAGCTCTGCCGTCGTCCCTCCCCCGTACCCCCTTTTCCTGTCCTCTGAGATATCCCAGTGCTCCGAAGGGAGCGCCTGCGGCTGGGGACTCGGGGCTCCACCACACCTCCTTTCCCGCCGCCACCATGGCCCGGGAGTGCTGCTGGGGCCGGAGGGGGGGGGTGGGGGGGAGCAGCTGCGGCACCTGCCGCTCCACAGTGGAGCTGAGAAAGGGGGCAGTTGGGGGGAGCCGCAGTGCGGCCACGCAACTGAGCTGTGACGTGCGGAGTCTGGGACCGGCGGACTCGAGGTCCCCTCGTGCCCTGGGGTTTCCAAGCCTCGGATGCTGCGGACTAGAATTTCGTGGAGCCGAGCTCACCACTGCTGGGTACTTCATACACACGGGCCCCACGCCTCCTCTCGCCGCCAAGCCCTAGACGCTCAGCGTGTGAGCGCGGGCTCAGACCACCACCCTCTTCTAGTGCCTGGGCAGCCGGGGAGTCTCAGAGGAGGAGCTTGGGGGCGAAGACCCCCCCACCTCGGTCGAGCGGGATAGTGAGAGTGACGCGGGTCGGCCCTCGGTGCCTCTGTCCCGCCCGCATTTCCCCTTCACCTTCGCTCAGCCCGGGAGAGGCGGCCGGCTGTGCGCAGTGAGAACCTCCGAAGGCGGAGGCTGTGCCAGCCTGCTTTCCTTTTCCTCTCCCTTGCCCTCGGCACCCCTCCGCCTCTCCGGCCCTGAAGCCCGCCCCCTGCCCCGGGAGTGGCCCCTTGCTAGCTCCCTGGGACTCGCGAACCCTGACACACTTGGCGTGCCCGAGGCCCTAGCGGTCGCACACTCCGCTCCGCTGCTCAGTAGTGCTGGTGCCCTGGTCTCGGAGAGGCACCCAGACCCTCGAGTGGAACCCGGGACCACAGGGGGAGGCCGGCTCATGGGCAAAAGCCGGGACAGCGAGGTGGCCGAGATGGGACAGAGGAGATGGCCCCGCAGCGGCCCAAAGGCGGGAGCGGCTGAGGGGGAGGCAGGAGGGAGGAAAGAAGAAAAACGGGAACCAGGGAGAGAGGAGGAGAGGGGACCCGATGCAGAAGCCCAGGCCTGGGGAGAAGGAGGGAAGGCAGAGAAATGGGGTGTCCACATGGCGCTCTCCCTGGCACTTGCTTCCACCTGCCGTGACAGTGCTTCTCCCACTGACTCAGGGAGCTCTCTCTGTGAGCAGCGTGGACCGGGGACTCCGCAAAATGCATCCCCAGCGCCGAGTTCTGGGTCGGCCTCCAGGAAGCGCCCAGTGAAAGGTTTCCTGAACAGTAGGGTAAGGGTAGGGGATTTGGATGGGGGGAGGGGCGGGTACAGAAGAAAGATGCACAATGAGAGGGTAGCGGTGGGGACAGTCGTGACGAGCCATGTATTGGGGGCGCCCACTGTGCGCCCGTCATTGCGCTAGAAACCCAGGAGATGCCAAAGGACAAGCGCCTGGCACAATCGGGGACCAGTACGGGGGAGGTCAGCGCGGGCCCTCTGGGCTGACGGTGATGGCAAGGAAGAGGGGCTGTTGTCTCCCAGGCCCGCCAGGGTGCTGGGGCAGGGCCTGGGGGGTGGCGCCAGGCCCTGGGTTGGGGTGGCAGCGACACGCGGGACCAGCGCTTGTATATGAGGAACCATAGCAAGGCTGGGCCCAGACCGGATGGGGGCGGGGAGTCCGAAGTGACCGGTCGCTTCCCCGCTTAGCGTCTGGGAGGGAGATGGGTCTTCCCTGGCAAAGGCTTGGGTGTGGTGGACGGAGCAGAGCCCAACGTCACTAAATGATCTGGACATGGGTCTTGGGCGGTGGCGGGACGAGAGGCGCGCATCTGGAAGCCAGAGGTGAGAGCTGATTCCCCGGGCGTCGCCAGCCTGGAGGACTGCCTGGTGGAGGGGGGCTTCCCGGGAATCCTGCCTGCTCCCCGGGTGCACCGCCCTCCCGCCCCCAGCCCTCCGCGCTGACCACACCTCGCTCTATTTGAGCCCCTCGAGGGGCTGCCTTAGCTCAAAATCCTTGGCGCCCTGCCCACGTGACCCACTCTGCCCGGCTGTCCCTTGGGACCCTCAGAACCTCAGAGGCCTCCTCCTCCAAAACGCTGGTGCTCGCAAACTGGAACCGAGTGTATCATTCAAGTGTCCTGCCGCCCTTTGTTCCCTCTCAGATCGGCCACCTGCGGCTGCAAGCCCTTGCTGGGCCCTGGACACGCGTTTCCGTGGCATGTGGGTTGGTATCCATGTGTGAGTAGGTGTGCATCTGTACGCGTCAGCGCGTGTGTCAGCTATGTGCCTGTGTGTTTCAGTATGTGTCAATGTGTGTGCGTGTTGGCATATGCTTACTCCTGTGTTTGTATTTGTTGGCATGTGTCTGCCCGTGTGTGTGTTTCCGTGTGTGTCCGTGCCTGTGTCGAAGTGTATTTTTAGTGTGTGTTGGTGTGTGTATGAAGCTGTGTACACCAGTGCTGTGCGTCGGTGTGGGTGTGTGTATGTGCAGAGAGGTCTCGGCTCACAATGTTCCCAGCTGTACACACCTTGCCTCACCCAACACAGCGGCCGATAACTGAGACGTGTGCCTTATCGTGCTTGTTTCAACAAAGAGGTTTGGAAACTCACTGGGTTGGAGTCACCCAATCCTTAGTCCTGGGTCCAAGGCCCAGGCACAGGGCGGGCGGGAAGGCTGAGGCAAGGGGGCTCGTGAGGGCGTCAGTTTCTTCCTTGGCTGTCTGTCCCCATTGGTGAGCAAAGCAAAAGATCCCCTTCGCGAAGAGGTGTTGTGGACCCTCGGGCACTGCCCTGAACACATGCTCATGGGCCGTGTGTCCTGGCGGGATCCCTCAGGCCCAGCACAGCGGCTGGCAGGTGCTCAATCAATGTTCGTTGAGTGAATGAATGAACGGAAGCATTTAAATGTGGTGTTTTCAGTGTTTCCACTGTCCTCGAGGAAGCTGGAGCTCACAGCGGACTTCCCAGGGCCAGCAGGTGACTGTCATTAGCATGCTAATGTTGTTTGTGGAACCAGACTCCCAGGGAGGGGAAATGGCTCTCCCTGCTAGATAGGAGTGGACCCTAATTGGAGCCAAGCTTTAGAAAGGTCATTCAGGCTGCTGGGATGCAATGGGGGCGGGGTGCTAAGCCTGAACCGGCGAGGAGAAAGAAGGCCATGAAATGGAGCTAAGAGCTCAGGAAAGCCTTTGTCCTAAATTGGTGGCTTTATGAAAGGAGAAAGAAAAGGAGAGCCATGTTGGGCTTGCTAAAGCAGAGGAGCTCGGAGAACAGTCTGAAAAGATCAGAAAGTTGGAGGAGGAGGGCAAGGCAAGGCAGGGAGAAGATGATCTGGGATTAAAGAAATCCAGATAGTGCTGAGAGAATCAGAAACTCAGTTAAGGGGGTCAGTCAGGATGAACTAAGGATTCCTTTGTGCATTATTACCTGCCGCCCCTGGCTTTACATTAATTTATCCCAGTGCTTCTCAAAATGTGATCTTTGTCTAGCTGCGTCACCTGGGAAGTTAGTAGACATGCAAATTCGCAGCCCCCACCCAAGACCCATGGAATCAGAACCTAGAGAGGGCTGGGCCCCAGCAATCTATGTTTGAACTCAACGCCCGTGGGGGGATGGGCCGCCGGACTGGTAAGGTGTGGTAGCATATGGAGGGGAAAGCTTGAAGCCTTCCCCTGGTGGATGTCTACATGGACAGCATGGGGATACCGAGTGCAACTGGGCTGGAGAACGGGTACCAAAAAACGTGCAGGGAGCTGGAAGCTTCTGAAAATAAACGTTGCTTCCTTTGCAATTTTACTCATTCGTTCCACAAGTATGCACAAACCCCTCGTCACACACCAGCCACTGTGCTAAGCGCCAAGAGAACTCAAGAAAAACATGGGTGACAAGAATCCCCACGGCGACCCCGGGAAGCTCCCAGGCTAGGTGCCAGAGAGCTTGCCCACCAGGGACGTGATCATCATCACTCAGGAGCGAGACCTTGGGGAGACTGAGACGCAGAGAGGCGAAGAAAGGCGCCTGAAAGAAGAGTCATTGGATAGAGTCTTGAAGAACGAGTGTAGTTTATCTGGTTCATCGAGAGGGCAGCGTGTGGGGAGGTGGTCGAAAAATTGTATTTGTGAAATCACAGGGAACAAGAGCAGCCATCATTTAGGGAATTCCAAGGCTTGGCCAGAGGTGGAAGGCAGTGGCTATAAATGAGGCTAGAAGATAAGATGGGGTCAGATCTGGAAGCGTCTGGAAACATGCCCATTGCGAATGGGCCGGATGCTCACAGTGGGGGAAAAAATAAAATCAGATAATGACTAGAACGTTCTCTATTTTAACTTTTTTTTTTAATATTTTTTTAATTTATTTCTAGGAGAGAGAGAGAGAGAGCGTGAGCAGGGGAGGGTCAGAGAGAGAGGGAGTCACAGACTGAAACAGGCTCCAGGCTCTGAGCTGACAGTCAGCACAGAGCCCGATGCGGGGCTCGAACCCACGAACCGCGAGATCATGACCCAAGCGAAAGTCGGACGCTTAACCGACTAAGCCACCCAGGCGCCCCTATTTTAACTTTTTTTTTAGCCATAAATTTTTCCTAAATCTTTGACAGATGCTCTTGCTTATTGGCTAGCAGGCGGCGAAATGAATGAATGAGAAGCAAATGAATATTAAACAGACAATCCCAGTATTGATCATGCTTAATTCAACAGTTTATTTTTTCACGGACATCTGTGCCTGTGGCGATGATTTCATATTGCGCACACATAAGGTAGACGTATTTTCTGCTAGCAGTATTCTTTTGAAAAGTGTTGCGTTTCATATGGCGTGATTTAATATATCAATTATTTTGTGGCATTCTGGAAAAGTCACCAGTGCGTCCAAATGCTGTGCCACCTGACCCAGTTAAAGAAACTGTCCCTCAGAGGGCGAGGGGCCACTGAATGGTTTTGAGCAAGGCAGTGATACGAACGGATCTGCGAATTTTGTAAGGTCACTCCGACACCAACTTGAGGAAAACATTGGAGCAGGGAGTGATGAATGCAGTTACAGACTTGGGAATCAGAACACTGTTACAGCAAGAAATGATGGCATCAGTGACAGGGGAGTGGAGCTGGCATGGAAGGAACAGAGTCGGCATTCAAAGGGGCCACCCATTCTCAGTTGGCTAAGTGTCTGACTTCGGCCTCAAGTCACGATCTCACGGTTCATGGGTTCAAGCCCGGTGTCGGACTCTGCTGACAGCTCAGAGCCTGGAGTTTGCTTCGGATTCTGTCTCCCTCTCTCTCTGTCCCTCCTCTGCTTGTGCTAACTCTCTTTCTTTCTCTCTCTCTCTCTCTCTCAAAAATACATAAACATTAAAAAAAAATTTTGGAGGAGAGCACCTGGGTGGCTCAGTCAGTTGAGCATCCGACTTTGGCTCAGGTCATGATCTTGCAGTTCCTGAGTTCGAGCCCTGCTTCCAGCTCTGTGCTCACAGTGCAGAGCCTGCTTGGGATTTTCTCTCCTCCTCTCTCTCTGCCACTCTCTTGCTCCCTCTCTCTCAAAAATAAATAAAGATGTTTTTTAAAAGTTTTTAAAAAGGATGAGGTCTTAAAAAAAAAGATGAGGTCTTCATTTGTATCAATCTCTCAGTACTTTGCATTTAGGTACCGATTTATCTTTGTATCCATATACACATACACACGTTTGTGTGTACATGCACACACACGCATACACACACAGCATCTTATTCCAAAACAGATTTTATGGGTCAGTAAAATCGGAATAGTACATCAGGATTAAAAGAGATAATTCAAATATGCTATTTATAGTGGGCTGATATGATTGCTGTGATTAAGCTTTAAATATGATTCTTAACTTCCTGGAAGCCTTAGTAAAAGGAAAAATACTAAATGCCCTACTTTTATGAATTCCTTATACACAAGGATCACTAAGTGATTCATTAATCCCAGAAATGTTAATTATGTGCTTACTGTGTGCCAAGTCTTAGACTAAGTACTGGAGACCAATGATGAGCAAAACCAGACCTGGTCCTTGCCTTCATGGAGTTTATGGTCTCGTGGGGAAAGCAGACAAGAATCAAATAATCACACACATCAATGCAAAAATAAAACTGTAATAAGAGAAATTATTGTACCCTCAGAAACTATAATGGTGAGGTGGGGTTGGGGGGATGCAGATTGGGTTTAGTCTAGCATGTCAGTATAGGAAGAAGGCTTCCTGGAGGAAGTGACATTTGAATTGAGATTAAAGATTAGATAGATAGGAGTCAGCAAGGTGCGGGGAAGACAGGAGAGGTAAGAGCGTTCCAGGCAAAGGGAAGAGTGTGTGTGAAGGTTCTGTTCAAGAAAGAGAAAGAAAGCTGGCATGCCTGGAGTACAGAGGCACCGGAATGGTATGAAATGAAGCCGGAGTCATGGGCATAGAGCCAGATATTTCAGGGCCCTAGGCCTTTGCAAATTTCTTTCTTTCTTTCTTTCTCTCTCTCTCTCTCTCTTTCTTTCTTTCTTTCTTTCTTTCTTTCTTTCTTTCTTTCTTTCTTTCTTTCTTTCTTTAATTCTAAGCAGTGGGAAGCCACTGAGAGGTTTAAGGCAGGAGTGTGGCACGATCGGACTCGTGTTTGGAAAAGTTCCCTTGGCTTCATCGTGGGGAGTGTATTGAAGGGAAGAAAATGGCGGCAGGAAGACCAGTGAGGAGGCAATCGTGGTAGGCCAGCTGAAGGATCATGGAGGCTCGCACTAGGGCACTGGAAGGGGACATGGAGAGAAGAGAACTTTACCTGTGAAATATTTAGAAGGTACAGACAACCCAGTCTTAATGACGTGGGAGATGAGGAAGACAGAGATGCCAAAGTTGGCTCCTAAGTTTCTGGCTTACATCGTGGTGCGTTTTTGTTGAGACGGGGAACATTAGAGAGCATCTAGTTTGAGGAAAAGAGGGAAAGCCTTTGGCTCCAGCTTGGGATATCTTGAGTCTGAGAAGCTTCTGAGACACTGAAGGGGAGACATTGTCAAGTAGGCAGTTGGATCTCAGAGGAGAGAGGCCAAGCCTGGAGATATAAATTGAGAAGTCATTTGCATATAGGTCATGTTTAAAGTCGTGGGAATGGATGACACTACCTAAGGAGAAAATAGAGAAGAGAAGAGGACTCAAGAGTAATCTCTGGAAAACACCAACACTTAGAGGTGGGAAATGGGAAGAAGAATCTGAGAAGGGAACTGAAAAGGGGGAGCCAGAGCGGTTGGAAGAAAACCAGGATCACATATCGCTGAGGCCCAAGGACAAGAAGATTCCAAGAAGGTAATGGTCAACAGAATTGACTACTGCCAAGAGGTCAAGGAAAGTAAAAACTCTTCATAGAATTTAGGGTTCACGGAGGTCACTGAGCTGGGCAAGAGCTGTTTCAGGGGAGTGGTGGTGGCAAAAAATGGCTTCTGTGTGTTGAAGAATGATTAGGAAATGAGTAAATGGATTCAGCAAGTCTAGTCAATTCTTTGAGGAAGTTGGTCTGTGAAGGAAGACAGAGATGGCATGGTAGCTGAAGAAGGATGAAGTATGGGTTTGTTTTTTTTTTTTAAGTTTATTTATTTTGAGAGAGTGAGAGAGAGAGAGAGAGGCAGAGAGAGAAGAAGAGAGAGAATCCCAAACAGGCTCCTCACTGACAGCGCAGAGCCCGATGAGGGGCTCAAACTCATGAACCATGAGATCATGACCTGGGCCAAAACCAAGAGTCGGATGCTTAACCAACTGAGCCCCCCAGGTGCCCCGGGTTGAGGTTTCTTTAAAGATGACAGAGAAGGGGCGCCTGGGTGGCTTAGTCGGTTAAGCGTCCGACTTTCGCTTAGGTCATGATCTCGCGGTTCGTGCGTTCGAGCCCCACGTCGGGCTCTGTGCTAACTGCCAGCTCAGAGCCTGGAGCCTTTTTCAGAGTCTTTGACTCCCTTTCTCTCTGACCCTCCCCTGCTCACGCTGTCTCTCTCTCTCTCTCCTAGAAATAAATAAAACATTTAAAAAAAAAAAGATGACAGAGAAGACTCAAGAATGTTTAAACATAATTGGAAAGGAACCAGGTGAGAAAGAATGACTGAATATGCACAGTGGTTTGCTCATAAATGTTTAACAACCTATTCTCCAAGGGAAAAATAAACTCCAATATTGCAGGTTTCCATAGTGGGAACACCCTCACCAGGCCTGATTTCAAGTGATCAGTATGAGGTCTCAAGCCCTCAACTAGGCTCCAACATTCTACTAATAAGAGAAAGGATTAAAATGTTCAGTTCCCACCCAACTGTGTTCTTTCTTTTATGAATTTTCTGTTCAGGTACTTTGCCACTTTTATATCAAAACCATTATTTTCCTGTTAATTCATAGGAGCTCTTTATATAGTATAGATGTTAATCCGTTGTCATTAATTTTATGATGGATTTTTATGTAAAGAAGTTAAAAAATATGTATACAGTCAAAATCTATGAGTATTTCCCTTTCTGCTTTTTCCCTTGGCGTTCTGCATTTCTTTGCAAATTGGTAAATTGGTACTCTGCTTTAATTAATGTGAACTTGGCTATCATGAATCCGTTTCCTTAGATTGAGGTGTTTTATTTTTGTTTCTTTTTAAAATTATTATTATTTACTCATAGAAAAATATACCTAACATAAAATTTACCATTGTGACCAATTTTTAAGTGTACAGTTCACTAGCATTAAGTACATTCACATCATTACGCAGCCATCACCATCCCCCATCTCAAGAACTTCTCACATTTTCCAAAACTGAAACTCTTTATCTATTAAATAATAACTCCCCATGCCTTTTGCCCCCCCCCACCTTTGGCAACCACCATTATACTTTCCATGGCTGTGACTATGTCTAAGACCTTGCATAAGTGGAATCATACAGCTATTGTCCTTTGGCAACTGACTTATTTCACTCCGCATAATGTCCTGAAGGTTTATCCATGTTGTAGCCTGTGTCAGAACTTCTTTCCTTTTTAAGACTGAATAGTATTCCATTGCATGTATACAGCACATTGTGTTTATCCAGAGGCTGAAATGTTTTAAGTTGCAAAGGTGAAGAACAGACCGTGGATCTTAGTAAATTCACCGAGGTACTACCATCCTGTGAGTTCTCTTGGTGGCCAGGGAACTCTTCTGACCTCATCTTTTCTAGTAATTATTTGAAATTTTATAGTAGGACAGAAAGCACTTGCCAAGAGTCTGCCCTCTTCTTAATTTTCCACTCCAATAATTTGAATCTGCATTTCGATCGCCTGGACAGACATTCTCCCTACCATGGCGAATAGACCTGGGGACCTTTAGTAAGCCAGTGACGTGATTCTATCATATCCTGTCAAGAGATATCTCAAAAAATAATCAGTCATGGTATTTTGCTCCTGTTAGAAGCAAGTAAGATAAAATTGTAATCATTGACTTTAACACATACTTTGAGTACTGAGTTGGTCAATATTAAATAATTTTATAATTAAGTTCAGTCATCTGGGGACATTTTGACTTGCAGCTAATTCATCCAAGCCGACTCGCGGGGAAGTCATGTTACTTAAAATCAGTCATTTCAGGGGCGCTTGGGTGGCTTAGTCGGTTAAGTGACCGACTCTTGGTTTTAGTTCAGGTTCGTGAGGTCGAGCCCCGAGTGGGGCTGTCAGTAGGGAGCCTGCTTGGGATTCTCTCTCCCTCTCTCTCTCTGCCCCTCCCCCACTGGTTCTCTCTCTCTCTCTCTCTCTTTAAAAAAAAAACCCTCCCTCTCTCTCTGACCCTCCCCTGCTCACGCTGTCTCTCTCTCTCTCCTAGAAATAAATTTAAAAAATATTAAAAAAAAAAAAAGGGGGGGCGCCTGGGTGGCTTAATCGGTTAAGCATCCGACTTTTGCTTAGGTCATGATCTCGTGGTTTGTGGGTTCGAGCCCCGCGTCGTGCTCTGTGCTGACTGCCAGCTCAGAGCCTGGAGCCTGTTTCAGAGTCTGTGTCTCCCTCTCTCTCTGACCCTCCCCTGCTCATGCTGTCTCTCTCTTTCTCCTAGAAATAAATTTAAAAAAATATTGAAAAAAAAATCAAGGGGCGCCTGGGTGGCTCAGTCAGTTGAATGCCCAACTTTGGCTCAGGTCATGATCTCGCCATCTGTGGGTTCGAGCTCCGCATTGGGCTTTGGGCTGACAGCTCAGAGCCTGGAGCCTGCTTCAGATTCTGTGTGTGTGTCTCTCTCTGCTCCTCCACCACTTACACTCAGTCTCTTTCAAAAATAAATAAACGGTTTTTAAAAATCAGACATTGCATAGTGTCAATCTCCAGCTAAGTGTTCAAGTCAAGGACACAGCCAGGGTTTGAAGGAGTGGGTAAGCCAGTGGAATGAATTCACTTATTTGTTTATTCAATAAAGGTCTATGGAGGCCTGCTGGGCCCTGTGCATAACACCGGGGACACAGCATGGAACAAGTACTTTTATAGAACTTACATTCTGGTTGGGTGTGGAGAGAGAAAAAGACATACAGGCTATTTTAATACAGAGTGATAAAGAGAACAATGTGGCCGTCTGGAATACCTAACGGGAGGGGTACTTAATTCAGACTCAGATAATTCAGTAAGGCTGTCCAGAGGTAGGGATAACTAAGTTGAAGTCTCAATGGCAGCAAGAGTTGGTTGAGTGAAGAAGACAAAAGAAAGTATTGTCTTGTCAGAATGAGGTCTACGATTGAAACACCAGTGACCAGAAATGGGTTGAGAAGTGGCAGGTGGTCAACAAAGGCTCAGGAGTGGGTTTCAGTGGTAGAAGTCCATGACCTTGAGCTGGAATCAAAAACCAAAGGTGAACATGGATGCGTATCTGGGAGGGGGGGAAAGGCATAGTTTCTAGAATTAAAAGCTTTGGGTTGTCCCTGCAGAGACATGGAATATGGGAACTTTGGAGAGGTCTCTAACATAAGTAAGGCTGAAACAATCAGGCCTCAAGTGCAGGTAAGATCTGGTCAGAAAAGACAAATGCGCTTTGTTGAAGCTCGCGTTCATATGATGTGCCCCACCCCCACTCCTCAAAGGGAACCTACGTGGTGTTTCCAGAGCTGGAATAGTATTGAGGTTACTGGTTAATTCCATGCTTCCATGCTTCAGATTGTGAAACTCAGGGACTCAATAAAGCACTTTTTTTTTTATTTTTTTATTTTTAGGAGAGAGAGAGAGAGAGACAGCGTGAGCAGGGGAGGGTCAGAGAGAGAGGGAGTCACAGACTGAAACAGGCTCCAGGCTCTGAGCTGGCAGTCAGCACAGAGCCCGACGCGGGGCTCGAACCACGATCCGTGAGATCATGACCTAAGCGAAAGTCGGACGCTTAACCGACTAAGCCACCCAGGCGCCCCAATAAAGCACTTTTTTGACATGCTGGCAAGTAGCCAAAGTTACCTCCCAAGGAAGATCTAGGTTTCACCGTAAGGGGCTTCAGGGTCACCTCCAGAGGTCCTATGAGCTTCCATTTAGGTGAGACCAGAGGTTAAGCTTCTCAGTTTTCATAACAGAATATCTACCAACCACCTTCCTCTATTGGCTTCCAAAATAAGTGGATTAGCCCTCAATAAACAATGGAGATAAAATACTAGCTCTCTAAGCCCCTTATCAGATATTACAGGTTTAAATGATTTCCCATGTAGTTCTGATCACACATCTAGACAAGAGAACTGAAATTTCAGTAAAGTGTGCCTAAGGTGGGGCATCCACATTTTTTCCATTGTAGATCACACAGTAAAAGATACAGAGATGTACATGCCACACAAATGGATGGTAAGAGCGAAATATGGCTTGTTGGCCATTCATTGGTATAGATTGTAAGGACAGTAATACAAAAACATCCAAGAGGTGCCTGGGGGGCTCAGTCGGTTCAGCGTCCGACCTCTGCTCAAGTCATGATCTCGCGGTTTGTGAGCTCCAGCCCTGCATCAGGCTCTCTGCTGATAGTGAGGAGCCCACTTTGGATCTTCTGTCTCCCTCTCTCTCTGCCCCTCCCGTGTTCTCTGTCTCTGTCTCTCTCTCAAAAATTAAAAAAAAAAAATGTTTAAGCATCCAGAAAAAGTTGGATCCACTGTATTCAGTCAAAAGTGCACATTTATGAGGTGCCTGGGTGGCTCAGTTGGTTAAACGTCCAACTTCAGCTCAGGTCGTGATCTCTCAATTCGTGAGTTGAGCCTCCCATCAGGCTCTGTGCTGTCAGCTCCTTCTCTCTCTCTGTCCTTCTCCCGGTTATGCTCTGTCTCTCTGTCTCTCTCTCCTTCTTTCAAAAAGAAATAAACATTTTAAAAAGTGCCCATTGATAGGCCTACTGTTGGTCATTGATCAATTTCAACTAGTTCCATAAGAGTAGAACACTGATATTTAACAAAATGAACCATAAGAGCAAGAGCTCGTCAATGCGGGCCTGCCTCATGCTGACTCCAAAGAGAACACACTTTCAGCTGCATCAGGAAGACCTTGTCTAGAGATGGGCTATCCATCTGGAGAAGTGAGGATAAGGTTTACCCGCAAATTCTTGGTGGATCGAATTCACCGAGCTGAATGTTGACACACCCTGGTAGTGAGTTTGATAAGTTAGCAGTAGGCAGGGTATGAATAAAGGACACATAATGTCCTCTCGAGGCAATCATAAAAAATGTCTTTTAAATTATGTTTTGTGTGTTTCTGAAAATTGACTGTTGGGTACTTGTCAAAACCTGTCAACTCGATGAATTGTGTGATATGTGGATTATATCTCACTAAAAGCATAATGCTAGAGAACACAAAACCTATCAAGCTCTTCTGACCATCCCACCCCTGTCCTTAAATTCAGCTGGGCCCACTGCACCCTATCAAGGCTGCTTCACAAAATACAGGGCAATCAAGTATGCATGGTGCCTGCCAAGCATGGCCCGGGCCTGGAAGTTGGCTTCCATTCTGCTGTTATTGCTCTGGTCTTTTTGGCTTGCAGATTCCTGGCTCCGCGCATCTAGTAAGAGACTCCCTCCTCCAGTCCTGGGCTCTTGGGATCCTGTGGTCTAAACTCTCCTCTGCACCCTTCCGCTTGCATCCAGGCAAGAAAATCCTCACGCAGATTGACTTATTTTCCACCAAATAGAGGGTAGCATTCTTCAAAATCTATGAATGCATTGAACTCAAGATAGCTCAGTGATGGAAAATGAGTGGCTTCCAGTCACCATCTGCCCAAGCCACATGTCCAGTTGGAGCCTTCGTTTCCTTGAACAGATCAACAGAGCTTTTGTTTGTCTCCTGCAGTCTCAAGTTCAGCGTGTTTAGATGTCTTGTCACATCCTTAAGAAAATATAATCCTGTGAATTGCTGGAGGTCTTGCAAATTGGATTTGGGAACTCTTATTCCAAAAGCCCTTGATGGGAGATGGCAGCTCTATAAATCTCCGTACTTGAGATCAGCCCCTTCTAAATAGCTCATGAACTGCTCATGATTAAAGGCGTGAGTGCAGATGAAATTCACAATCTTTATTGCTTTCTCCAGCACATGTGGTGAACTGGACGTGCAAAATTCATGACATGAGGCAATGACAGCTGGGCCCACCAAACTTCTCTTGGCTTGACTACGTTGTTTAACTCTTGTTTGCCTTTCAAAACAGATGCTCCGTGTATAGCAAGTGAACTTTTTTCTATGTTTAAAACTTTATTGTTATTTTTTTAAGTTTTAAGTAAGCTTTCTCCCTAACGTGGGGCTTGAACTCATGACCCTGAGATCAAGAGTAGCATGCTCGGGGGGCGCCTGGGTGGCTTAGTCGGTTAAGCGTCCGACTTTCGCTTAGGTCATGATCTCGCAGTTCGTGGGTTCGAGCCCCGCATCGGGCTCTGTGCTGACTGCCAGCTCAGAGCCTGGAGCCTATTTCAGAGTCTGTGTCTCCCTCTCTCTGACCCTCCCCTGCTCACGCTGTCTCTCTCTCTCCTAGAAATAAATAAAAATATTAAAAAAAAAAAAAGTAGCATGCTCGGGGTGCCTGGGGTGGCTCAGTGGGTTAAGCATCTGACTCAGTTTCAGCTCAGGTCATGATCTCACAGTTTCCTGAGTTCGAGCCCCATATGAGGCTCTATGCTGACAGTGTAGAAGCTGCTTGGAGTTCTCTCTCTCTCTCCCTCTCCCTCTCTCTGTGCCCCTTCCCCACTCACACTGCCTTCATCTCTCTCAAAATAAATAAATAAACTTAAAAACATATTTATAAAAGAGTTTCATGCTCTACCAACTGAGCCAGCCAGGCGCCCCTTTAAAACTTTTTAAGGCCCATACTTTGAGCTGGTTGGAACTTCCTAATTCATGTGGATTGGCATAAAAATACATGGACTCTGGACCCCAGACCCCCTTAGGTTTAAATCTGGGTATGTCTCGTACTAGCGATATGATCTTAGGCAAAATGCCTCACCTCCTTCTGCCTTGGTTTCTTCTTTCCCTGTAAAATTCAGATCATGATAATAAGAGTATCTATTTTATGGAGCTATTATGAAGATCGAATATATTGAAATTTGCAAAATGCTTAGGATGGTGCTGGCATATAGTGATGTCATAGGTCAATTATATCTTAATAAAAGAAATAAAAGGTTAAAAAAATGAGCAAATGGTCTGAATAGACATTTCTCCAAAGAAGAAAGACAGGTGGCCAAAAAGTTTGTGAAAAGATGCTCAACATCATTAGCCTTCAAAAAATGTAAGTCAAAACCGTGAGAAACACACACTTCCAGGCCGATTAGGATAGCTACAATAAAAAAGACATATAGTAACAAGTGTTAACAAGAAAGTGGAGAAGTTAGGACCCTCCTTCACAGCTGGCTGTAAGGTATAAAGGGTGCAGCCATTTTGGAAAGCAGGTTGGCAGTTCCTAAAATGTTAAGCATGGAGTCACTGTATGACCCAGCAAATCCATTCCTAGATATTCCAAAAGACATGAAAACATATGTCTACCCAGAAACCTGTATGTGAAAGCACACAACAGCATGAATCATAACAACCAAAAAGTGGAAACAATCCAAATGCCCATCAATGAATGGATGGAGAAATGACATGTGGTACGTCCATACAGTGGAGTATTATTCTGCCTTTCTCCCCCTCTCTCTGCCCCCTCCCACTTGCTTTCTCAAAATAAACAAACACGGAGAAAATAGAATGAAGTTCTGACACATGCTGCAACATGGATTAACCCTGAAAACACGATGCTAAGTCAAAGAAGTTAGTCACCACAGACTGTACATTGTATAATTCTAATTTTATTAAATGTTGAAAATAGGGGGGTACCTGGGTGGTTCAGTGGGTTTAGTGTCTGGCTATTGATTTCGGCTCAGGTCGTGATCCCAAGGTCATGGGGTCAGGCCCTGAATCAGGCTCTGCCCTGAGCATGGAATGTACTTAAGATTCTCTTGCTCTCCCTCTGCCCCTCTCCTCCGATCTCTCTCTCTCTCTCTCTCTCTCTCTCTCTCTCAAATAAAAAACAAAGTGTCCAGAATAGGGAAATCTATAGAGACAGAAAGTAGATTCATATTTGCTTGGAGCTGGTAATGGTTGTCCATATCCATGAAATGCTAAAGGTCACTGAATTATACCATTTTATGTATTTATTTACTTTAATTTTTAGAGGGAGTGCATGTACATGAGCAGGGGAGAGGGGCAAAGGGAGAGAGAGAATTTCAAGCAGGCCCCATGCTCACCAAGAAGCCTAGCTCAGGGCTGGATCCCATGAACTTGGATCCCACGACCCTGGATCCCATGACCTGAGCAAAAATCAAGAGCCAGATGCTCAACCGACTGAGCCACCCAGGAAGCCCTGAATTATACTTTTTTTAAAAAAGGGGACTAAGTTTTTTTTAATGTTTATTTATTTGGGAGGAGGGGCAGAGAGAGAGGGAGACAGAGGACCCGAAGCGGGCTCTGTGCTG
Organism: Hyaena hyaena; assembly: GCF_003009895.1. Taxonomy (NCBI): domain Eukaryota; kingdom Metazoa; phylum Chordata; class Mammalia; order Carnivora; family Hyaenidae; genus Hyaena; species Hyaena hyaena. The sequence continues at coordinate 289,002 of NW_024081475.1, read as the reverse complement.
GGAGCACAGATGTGGGGCTCAAACTGACGAACTGTGAGATCGTGACCTAAGCCGACATCGGAAGCTTAACCAATGGAGCCACCCAGACGCCCCTGAATTGTGCCTTTTAAAAAGGAGAACTGTATGATGTGAATTATATCTCAATAAAACCATTCTGGAGACAAATCTCTGTGGTGACAGGTGGAGAAAGGAAAAGGCGCTGAGACTGTAAGCCACAGAAGTGACTGGTGAATGGTCGGGGCAGGAGAGGATGATGTCTGAGCTGGAACAGGGTTTATGGAATGGATTCAGGAGAGAGATTCCAGATGGAGATAGGCCAGGACTCAGTGATGATTGGGTTTTGGTTTGATTTTTTTGTACCGTAGTATCATCCAGACACTACCAGAGTATGTATCTGGGCATTGCCCTTTGTGTACGAAACTACCACGCCGTTCCAAGCCGCTACCATTATAATTCATCTTCACTACCGCCTTCGTGGGTGGCCCACCTGTGTCCACTCGTGTTCCCTGCCTATCTGTTCTCTACGCTGGAGCCACAGTGACCTTTTGACACTGCAAATCTGACAGTGTCATCCTCTCGTTTTAAACTCATCAATGATTTTCCTTTGCACTTCAGGAAAGACCAAAATCCTTAACCCACTTGACCAGCCTGAACCCACTTGTCCTAGCCCTTGCCTGTCTTTCTGACCTGTCCTGCACTCTTAGTGCTCCGAGTCCACTGACTGCTTGCAAGCACCTCACCATGTTTGTTCTCTCCTACCACAGGGTCTTTGCACATGCTGTTTTCTCTATGGAATACTTCTTTGCCTCACTTGGTGACTTCAGCTCTCCCTTCAGTTACCAGCCTAACCATCACTTCCTCAGAGAAGCCTTCCCTGATGGCCCAAGCCCCCTATTTATTAAAAATTTTTAAGGTTACTTATTTTTTAAAAATTCTTAATGTTTATTATTTTTGAGACAGAGACAGAGCACAAGCGAGGGGGATGCAGGGAGAGAGGGAGACACAGAATCAGAAGCAGGCTCCAGGCTCTGAGCTATTGGCACAGAACCCAATGCGGGGCTCAAACTCACATGGACTGCAAGATCATGACCTAAGCCGAAGTCGGACACCCAACCGACTGAGCCACCCGGGTCCCCCTAAGTTTATTTCTTTTGAGGGAGAGAGAGAGAGAGAGAGAATGAGTAGGGTAGGGGCAGAAAGAGAGGGAGAGAGAATTCCAAGCAGGCTCTGTGCTATCAGTGCACAGCCTGATGCAGGATTCTTGAAGCCACAAACTATGAAATCATGACTCGAGCCAAGATCAAGAGTTGGATGCCTAACTGACTGAGCTCCATCAAGTCCCCTATATTATGTTCTCAAACCTCTTTGTACTTCTCCGTCATGACCCTTATCACAAGTACAGTTTCATGTTTATTTATCGCATCCTTTGATTAGTGTCTGCGTCTTTCATTCAATAGTAAACTTCATTAAGACCAGCATCAGTAGCCATTTTTGTTTGCCATTATATCTCTGGTACCTAATACAGTGTTAGGCACATAGTTGGTCCTGAATTATATCTGTTAAATAAATAAACCTCAGGAGCAATTTTAAATGCTAATTAAAGCCAGCCGTGATCTACCCTACTGTGCCTATAGGTTGGCAAAGTTTAAAAAGATTAAAAACACTCAGCATAGGCAAGGATTAAGGACAATGAACACTTTCCTACTCTGGGTGCTGGGCATGTAGATTGCTATGTCCTTTGTGGAAGGCAATTAGATCTTCAAGTGCTCTACTGTTGGACCACACAATTCTACCCATGAAAATGTATTCCCAGAAAATGATCACTCATGTGCATAATGGTATACACAGAGAATGCTCGCAGAAGTGCTGTGTGTAATAGGAGAAGATTGAAAACAACCCAAATGTTCAACAATACGATATTAGTTCAATAACTCATGCTGCATTCATACAACGGAATACCATGAAGCCATTAAAAATAATCATTAAATTGTATTTATTGACATGATAAGATGTTCATGCTAGAATCTGTAGTAAAAATAAGCAGTTACTGGGGCGCCTGGGTGGCTCAGTCGGTTAAGCATCCAACTTCAGCTCAGGTCATGATCTCACGGTCCGTGGGTTCGAGCCCTACATCAGGCTCTGTGCTGACAGCTAGCTCAGAGCCTGGAGCCTGCTTCTGATTCTGTGTCACTCTCTCTCTCTCTCTGCCCCTACCCCACTCACTCTCTCTCTCTTTCAAAAATAAATAAACATTAAAAAAATTTTAAGGCAGTTACTAATAAGTAATAAGAAGGATCCAAGGTTTTCTATTTTAATAGTATATGATACAGATATCTAAATTCATAGAAAAACAGCTGCAAGGATAAATGCGAAGCTGTTTGCTATGAATTGCTTCTGGGGTCTTCCACAGTTTACCCTATATTGTTTTATACTGTGCTAAAACCTTTTATGAAAATGCACTCATGTATCACTTGCATAATGGATGAAGTTTCAAATAAAAAAAGAAAAGATAGACTACCAAAGGTAAATATCCATATATGACCCTATGTATATCTGTTGTACATAAATACATATATTAAAAGGACCCAAATAATAATCGCAAAAGTACTCACAGTGGTTGTTTGGGGTTGTGGGAGATTATGGGTAGCCTTTATGCCCTTCTTTTGCTTGGCTCTATTTTCTCTAATTAGCATCTATTAGTTTTGTAATAAGAGAACATCATGGAATAGATTTCATTTTGAAAAAACATTGTAATGGGGAAAAAATGCATTACAACGAGAAATAGAGGCGAAGAGAGAAGAACTAGCTATGCGAGCTAGCCAGCCCATTAGGCCCCCTGGACAGACCTGTGAAAGGGGCCACATTTTAATGAGAAGGTTGCTTAGTGACCATGGAATCAGAGCCAAGGGCTTAGCTGGAGGGCTTTCATGTCCAAAGACAGAGAGCAACAAGAGCTGTTATGCTACCTTTACCTCCACTGTAATGATAAACTGTCTGCCCTGAATAAGCCGCCTTAATTTTTTTTAATGTTTTATTTATTTCTGAAAGAGAGAGAGAGAGAGACAACATGAGCAAGGGAGGGACAGAGAGAGAGGAAGTCACAGAATCCAAAGCAGGCTCCAGGCTCTGAGCTGTCAGCACAGAGCCCGACTTGGGGCTCGAACCCAGAACCGTGTGATCATGACCTGAGCCGAAGTCTGACACTTAACCGACTGAGCCCCCCAGGCACCCCTCTAGTTCCTATTTTTCTGTGTCTAGTGTTGACAGCTCCCCTTCTGACCAACACATCCTCTCTTTAGCTTACAACTCTGTTAAATCACAATCAATTTTTTACTCTCTCTGCTTTGGGCCTGGAAAATATTCGGCCCTTAAAGTATGGCTTTTAATGTCTGATCTTCTCTATCATATGCTAATTTTATTACTTCAAGGAAGGGATTGCCCTGTAATTCTCCTACACAGATTTTTTTTTATTTTTTTTTATTTTTTATTTATTTCTAGGAGAGAGAGAGAGACAGCGTGAGCAGGGGAGGGTCAGAGAGAGAGGGAGTCACAGACTGAAACAGGCTCCAGGCTCTGAGCTGGCAGTCAGCACAGAGCCCGACGCGGGGCTCGAACCCTCGAACCGCGAGATCATGACCTAAGCGAAAGTCGGACGCTTAACCGACTAAGCCACCCAGGCGCCCCTCTCCTACACAGATTTAAAGCTGCTAGTCAACAGAAACCAAATCATATTTTACAAACATTTTTTAGTGTTTTATTTTTATTTATTTTTTGAGAGAGAGAGACAGCACGAGCCAGGGAGGGACAGAGAGAGGGAGACACAGATTCAGAAGCAGTCTCCAGGCTCCGAGCTGTCAGCACAGAACCCAACACGGGGCTTGAACCCATGGCCCGTGAGATCATGACCTGAGCCGAAGTTGGACACCCAACCAATTGAGCCACCCAGGTGCCCTACCAAACCATATTTTAAATCTTTCATATACCCTTAGCATCTAACACAAAGCCATGCATACAGCAGGTGCTCAGTAATAACTGAGTGAAAGAATGAATTCAGTGAAAACAAATTTGAAACATACAGACAACACAGAATATTGAATAAATCAACTTTTTAGAGTTCAAGTCTTAAAATATAAATTTATTATTAATTGCACATGAGACTCTTGATCTCGGAATCATAAGTTTGAGCCCCACATTAGGTGTAGAGATTACTTAAAAGTAAAATATTTAAAAAATAATAAAATAAGGGCACCCAACTCTTGACTTTGGCTCAGATCATGATTCCAGCATTATGGGACTGAGCTCTACATGGGACTCCATGGTAAGCATGGAGCCTGCTTAAGATTTTCTGTCTCTCCCTGCCCCTCTCCCCCACTTGCTCACTCTCTCTTTCTCTCTCAAATAAAAATTTAAAAATAAAATAAAATAAAACTCTTAAAATAGAAAACAAAAACAAAAGAATAAAGTCAAAGTTCCCAGGGCATCTGGCTGGCTGGGTCAGGAGCATGGGACTCTTGATCTCAGAGTCATGAGTTCAAGCCCCATGGTGGGTGTAGCGATTACTTAAATAAATAAATATTTGTTTAAAAAAAGTCAAAGCTCCCATTCGTCAAACATCTCCAAACCTAATCTCTTCCTTAGAGGTAACCACTGTTTGACACGTAACTTCTGAAGCACTTTATATGTATATCTCTCTGTGCACTGCCACCGAGTGAACTCAAAGATACATTGTTACATGAGAAAATATTGTGAAGCGATATTTAAAATCTGACACTACATTTTTTTTTTTAACTCTAACTATTACTTTGGTTCTGGACACAATTTCAATGTGTAGTAGTGGGGGAAAGGAGGGTACCCAATTTTTGGATACCAACCAGCTGACTGAGGATTCAGCTCAGTGCTGACACTATCTGATAGTGTCAGATCTCGCTGGTTAAGGGTTCAGTCTTACAAGACTGTCCCCAACTCTGCCACTTCAGCTGTTAATGGCAAGTATGGGTTGTTAGGGCTATAAACCAGAGGTTCCCACAGCTCCCTCCTCGGGCTCAAATGATTTCCTAGAGTGGCTCATAGACCTCAGGGAAATGTGTTTACCAGTTTCCTGAAGGGCATGATGAAGATGAAAACGAACAGGCAGATGGAAGAGATGCGTAGGGCAAGATGTGTGGAAAGCAGCACAGAGCTTCTGTGACCTCTCCGGGAATGCCACTCGCCTCAGTCTCCATGTGTCCACCAACCTGGAAGCTCTTGGAACCCCATATTTGGGGGACTCTATGGAGGTGTCATCACGTAGTCACGATTGATCATTAATTCCATTCTCAGCCCCTCTCCCTTCTCAAGGAAGTAAGGGCCAGGGCTGAAAATTCCAAGCTTCGAATCAAGGCTTGGTCTTTCTGGGGACCAGTCCTCACCCAGGAGTCATCTAAGAGTCCACCCAGAGTCATCCAAAAGACACTCCTGTGACCCTGAGATTATAAGACTTCAATCTACTTATAGGCTGAATCATGGCTTCACCGATGTTTTGGTACCAGAATATATGAAGATTCTGTATCCATGAGTCCTGGAAACTTCTCTTCTCCATCCCCTGACCATTTTACCCACTCTTGTGCAAAAAGTTTGGGTTCACAGCATGGAGCCAAGCCAAGGGACCCTGGACTTTTATCAATCTTTACTTTGATTAATCTGCTTAACCATTGCCCCAAGTTACTGTTGGTCAGATTTCTCATAATAATCTCTATCATCCAGCTTTTATTTTCTTTTAATGTATTTTTTTTTTGAGAGAGAGAGAGACAGACAGACAGACAGACAGAACATGAGTAGCAAAGGGCAGAGAAAGAGAGAGACAGAGAACCCCAAGCAGGCTCTGCACTGTCAGCACAGAGCCCGATGCGAGGCTTCAACTCATGAACCATGAAATCACGACTTGAGCAAAAAGCAAGAGTCAAACGCTTAACTGAGTGAGCCACCCAGGTGCCCCTCTACCATCCAGCTTTTAAAAGTTTAACACCAAACAGGGATAAATAGACTTATTTGTGTCTCTTTGATATCGGGGGACCAACAAGGACTCCCTTTGTTCCACACAGCCTTTGGTAATACTGATTAAAATCTTAGGGGCACCTGGGTGGCTCAGTCAGTGGAGAGACCGATTCTTGATTTTCACTCAGGTCATGATCTCATGGTAGTGAGATCTGGCCCCAAGTCACGGAGCCTGCTTTAGCATGGAGCCTGCTTGGGATTCTCTTTCCCTCCCTCTCTGCTCTTTCCTCGCTCATGTGCATGATCTCTTTCTCTCTCAAAATAAATAAATAAACATTTAAAAAAAAAATACTTTCATGGGAGCCTGAGTGGCAACTTTGGTTAAGCGTCGGACTTCGGCTTAGGTCATGATCTTGCCGTTCGTCAGATAGAGCCCCTCATGGGGCTCTGCACTGACAGCATGGAGCTTGCTTGGGATTTTCTCTCTCTCTCTCCCCCTCCCCTGCTTGCACTCTTTCTCTCAAAATTAAATAAATAAACATAAAAAAAAAAAAAGGAAATAGGATGAGTGTGCCTGGGTGGCTCAGTCGGTTAAGTGTCTGACTTCAGCTCAGGTCATGATCTCACATTTTGCAGGTTTGGGCCCCATGTTGGATCTGTGCTGACAGCTCAGAGCCTGGAGCCTGCTTCAGATTCTGTGTCTCCTTCCCTCTCTGCCTCTCCCCGACTCGTGCTCTGTCTCTTTGTCTCTCAAAAATAAATAAACATTAAAAAAAATTTCAAACAGAAAGAAATGGGATGAGTAAAATGGACATGAAGGGGGTTAAATCTGTTCAAAAGCAAAATTCAACTGAGTAAATTTGAAGGTCTAATTGACTTTATTCTGCGATTCATCAACTGGGCATCACCTCATCTAGCAAGTAGAGGGACACCCTTAGAAATGTGAAACAGAAGGATTTTTGTAGGAAGGGGGATGGAGCAAGAAAGCTACAAGCAATGAAAAGCCAGGATTGTTTCAGGCGAGATCACCTTCCCTGGAGAGAAGGGCTAGTATCTTATTATGCAGAGCCTGACACGGGGCTCCATCTCATGAACCTCAAGATCAGGACCTAAGGCAAAATCAAGAGTTGGACGCCCAACCAACTGAGCCATTTCTTAAGAACCCATTAAGATCCCATTTCTTAATAACCACCTGAAGACTTTCATTCTGCTGGGGAGCGTACGGGGACTCCTGTTTCCTCTCGGTTTTGCCCCCCAGTATTCACCTTACTCATCATATCTCTTATTAACCATTTAAAATTTTTCACCTTAGGGGCACCCGGCTGGCTCAGTCCGTAGAGCATGCAACTCTTGGTCTTGGGATCATGAATTCAAGCCCCACATTTGGTGTAGAGCTTACACACACACACACACACACACACACACACACACTAGTACTTAAAAATTTCCACCTTGGTGGTAAGAGTCCCATAACTCTCCCCTCCTTGGCTTCTGACCATTCTCTTTTTAATTAATTTACTGGGTTTTGTTCTTTTGTTTCATTAAAAAAATTCTTTTTTTTAATTTTTAAGTATTCTCTACACCCAATATAGGGCTTGAAGTCACTACCCTGAGGCCAGGAGTCACATGCTCTACTGACTAAGCCAGCCAGCTGCCCCTAACCAGCTGTTTTTATTAGCATCTGTAAGAACCATGAGGGGAAGCTGACGCCAAAAAAATTCCATAAGGCTTCCAGAACTGCTTTTCAGTTTTGCAACTATGAGGTGAGGTGGTGTGCTCACGAGAAAAGGGCCCCCGTAAGCACAGCTTACACCATGACCCGGATCACAAGCATATTTGGCAGGTGAATATCACGGTCATTGTAAAACCAGTCTCCTGTGGCTTGCATACAAAACACACCAGCTGCTTCATCTGGGGTGTTCCACTGGCATTTACAGGGAAAATGTAAAGGGGGAGCCCCTTTCGTGGGCTAAGCAGATTTTACAGTGGCTTCTACCCAATCCACCAGGCTGGCCGTTTCCTCAGGACTAACCTGTGTGTCTGGATCACATATACGCATATGTGCTTCCTGCACAGGGAGCTGTGGGTCCTGCGTCCCCCCAAGTGTGCTCATCCACTGCACAGCATTCAAAGGCAAAGACAAAAAACTCTAATGCAAAAGGATACAGGCACCCCTATGTTTATTGCAGCATTATTTACAATAGGCAGATTATGGAAGCAGCCCAAGTGTCCATCAATACTTGAAGGGATAAAGAAGATGTGGTGTATCTTGCCATTGGCAACAACATGGACGGAGTTAAGGAGTATTATGCTAAGTGAAAGAAGTCAGTCTGAGAAAGACAAATAACATGATTTCACTCGTATGTGAAATTTAGGAAACAAAACAAATGAGCAAAGAAAGAGAGAGAGAGACAAACCAAGAAACAGACTCATCATAGCTGTAGAGAACAAACTGACGGCTACCATGGCAAGGTGGTGGTGGGGGATGAGTGAAATAGGTGATGGGAATTAAAGAGTACACGTAACATGATGAAAAAATAAAATAAAATTCTTTTTTAAAAAAACCAACAAAGACCCTCCTCCCAAATTAGTCACTCTCATAATCCATCTTAGTAAAGGTTCCTCAGGAAGCTGGTGATACCAATCCACGCTGAAGGGGTGGAAATTTTTTCCCTCATTCCCTTCTGTAGTTCTTTGGCTGGTTTATTATTTAATTTTTTTAATGTGTATTTTTGAGAGAGAGAGAAAGAGAAAGAGAGACAGTGGGAGTAGGGGAGGGGCAGAGAGAGAGAGGGAGACCCAGAATCCAAAGCAGTCTCCAGGCTCTGAGCTGTCAGCACAGAGCCCAACACGGGGCTCGAACTCATGAACCGCGAGATCATCACCTGAGCCAGAGTCAGATATTTAACTGACTGAGCCACCCAGGCGCCCTCGCCCCTTTTTAAATGTTTCCTTTAGCTGGTCTATTATTAAATTGACATAAGACAGGGGTGTCTTCCTGGCTCCATTGGAAAAGCATAAGACTTTTGATCTTGGGATCATGAGTTCAAGCCTCACGTTTTGGATAGGGATTACTAAAATGAATAAATAAATAAATCACCTTTGGGGCACCTAGGTGGCTCAGTTGGTTAAACGTCCACTCTTGATTTCGGCTCAGGTCATGATCTCACGGTTCATAAGTTCAAGCCCCGAGTGGGGCTCTGCACTGGCTGCTCAGAGCCTGCTTGGGATTCTCTCACTCTCTCTCTCTCCTCTCTGCCCATCTCCTGAATACTCTCTCTCTCTCATAATAAGTAAATAAACTTAAGAAAAAGAAAAGAAAACAAAGATTGCCCTGGTGTGAAGGTAAGCTTCTTAGGGGAAAAGGTGTCTCTGGCAATAGCTCTCCAATGTAAATTTAGGCAGTTGAGGGGGAAGTAAAGAACTTTTCCCCGAACCTGCTGGGTTTTGATTGCTTTTAGCGCAAAATAACCCTCGTGTCTAAGTGACATATTTTGGGGTGGTAAACGCTGCTCCCCTTCACCACAAAACCAAACAACTCCTTCATGCTATACCCCCGGTTTCAATGGTTTCTTGGTTTTAGCCCTACCTTCATGTTGACTACCTTCTTGGTGACCAGAGGTCATAGAGATACTTTCTGTGGCCCCTACATAACTGTTCTTTTCCTGGGTGCCTTTGAGGCTAGTAACTGAAGCTTTGACCCGGCCAAATCTGAGCTTGGTTTAGCATCAAGGACAGACCAGGGACTTTCTTTTACTTTCATTTTAGCTTATCAGCTTCAAAAATAAAACTGTCAGTTATTTGACCATCAACAATGGATTTATTCTGGAATAGCGATCCAGGTCGAGAAAGTCTTACAAAACTATAGGCCAGTCCAGAGAACAAGGGAGAAGCTCGTTCTTTCATAGAGGAAAGGGGGGTAGTTGAGAGGGCCTTTATAAACAAAAAGTCGATTGGAGTAAACTGGGACTTCGAGGCATAGTGCTTTTTTAAAAAATGTGCTTTTATTTATTTCTGAAAGAGAGACAGACAGACAGACAGCATGAGCAGGGGAAGGTCAGAGAAAGAGGGAGACACATAATCCGAAGCAGGCTCCAGGCTTTGAGCTAGCTGTCAGTACAGAGCCCGACGCAGGGCTCGAACCCACAAACCATGAGATCATGACCTGAGCGGAAGTGGGATGCTTAACCCACTGAGCCACCCATGTGCCCCGGCATAGTGCCTTTTTATTGGCTGAGCTGTGAGGTCTCTCATTGGCTGGGCTGTTGCCAGAAGAGGGGGAAGACCTTTCTTCCTCCTGCTGAGGTAGTAAAGTAGCTAAAGTAGTGGTAACTTGCTACGTATGTCTCTTCCTGTTGGGTCTGCACTTGATGATAGGTGGTGGGGTGTGACTGCTTGCCTTGTCCCGACTCCGTTCTAAACAAGTTTCCTTTTGTTAAGTTTCACAAGCCATTATGGATAACAATAACCAGGGGATTATATGTTCTTTTTTTTGTTCTTTTATTTTTTTTGTAAGTAGGCTTCACGCCCAGGGTGGAGCCCAACACAGGGCTTGAACTCACGACCCTGAAATCAAGACCTGAGCTGAGATCAAGAGTTGGACACTTAACCGACTGAGCCACCCAGGGCCCCAAGTTTGGTGTTTTTCCTATTAGTGTGCATTTCCTTCTGTATCCAGAGAACCAGCTTTCTGGGGGCTGGCTCCATTTCTAAATCCCATTGGCTACTTTAGTAAAAGGTAAAAGCTGATTGCAGCACAGCTTCTGCTCCATAGGGTGAGTGACCTCGTGGGCACCTGGGAATCAAAGATCCCTCGTTCCCACCCCACTCCCACCTTTCATCCTTTCTCTTCCCAACCCACGTGGCTGCTCTAGCGAATTCCATCTCTTTGACATCAACTACAATTGGTTTTGCACCCAAATTCCAATGGGTGGGGGGTTGCCAACACCAACAAGCAATTATTAGACGCCAGCTATAATGGAAAAACTCAATTTTACACTGGTGTAGGGAACGCCTCAATTTTTTCTTCTTATATATTTCTCCCATGAGTCTACCTTTATTACTCACAGAATACTTCACTTCTGGTCACCAAATGTGTGGAGGTTTTCTCCCCCACTATAAACAATTCTTTGCAACCTCAGCTGGGTGTCCTACAATTTAAAAAAATTTTTTTAATGTTTATTTATTTTTGAGAGAGAGAGAGAGAGACAGAACATGAGCAGGGGAGGGGCAGAGAGAGGGAGACACAGAACCTGAAGCAGGCTCCAGGCTCCGAGTTGTCAGCACAGAGCCCGATGCTGGGCTTGAACTCATGAACTGTGAGACCATGATATGAGCTGAAGTCTCATGCTTAGCCCACTGAGCCATCCAGGTGTCCCATGGGTGTCCTACAACTTAACTCAGTGCTAACGTTATCTACCTGGAGATAGTGTCACATCCCCCAGGTTAAGGGCTCAGTCCCACAAGAATGCTCCCACCCTACCTCAGATGCCAATCAGAATGCAAGTAGTAGGTCCCTGAATTACCTACAACTTCTGTCCAATTTGGCTACAAATCCAAGCTTCCAGTGACCCGCCCCTCATGTTCGATTAATTTGCTAGACTGGCTCACAGAACTCAGAGAAATAGTTTACTTACTAGATTACCAGTTTATGAGAAAAGGAAATAAGTCAAGGACAGACAGATAGAAACGGTGCATAGGGCAAGATATGTGGAAAGGAGCACAGGCCTTCCGTGCCCTCTCCGGAAACACCATTCGCCCCAAATCTCCACGTGTTTGCCACCCTAGAAGCTCTCTGAACTCCGTACTTATGGGATTTTATGGAGGCTTCATCATGTAGACATGATTGATCATTAATTCTATTTTCAGCTCTTTTCTCAAAAGAATGGAAGGTGGGGCTGAATTTTGCAAGCTTCTTTTTTTTTTAAATAATTTTTTATGATTTATTTTTGAGAGAGAGAGACAGAGCACAAGCAGGTGAGGAACAGAGAGAGGGAAGTACAGAATCTCAAATAAGCTCCAGGCTCTGAGCTGTCAGCACAGAGCCCGACACGGGGCTCGAACTCACAAACCGTGAGATCATGACCTGAGCTGAAGTTGGATGCTTAACTGACTGAGCCACCCAGGCACCCCTGAAATTTCCAAGCTTCTGATCATGGTTTGTTCTTTCTGGTGACCAGCTTTCATCCAGGAGCCATCCCGGAGCCCACCCAGAGTCGCCTTGTTAGAACAAAGGGCACCCCTGTCCCCCAGGAAATTACAAGAATTTCAGGAGCCCTGTGTCAGGAACAGCAGTTAAAGACCAAATATTAGAACAAAAGATGCTCTTGGTCCCCTTATCACTTGAAATGACAAGGGTTTCAGGAGGTCCGTGCCAGTAACCAGGGGCAGAGACCAATATATATTATCTAGTATCTCACAACTGTGAATTCTGCATGTACCAACTAACATGTTTATGATATTAAGTCTTCACATTCCTGAACATGGAGTGTCCCTCCAAATACTCAGGTCTTTTATGTCCCTCAGTAAGAATACAAGTTTTTTTTTTTTCAAGATTTTATTTTTATGTAATCTCTACACCCAACATGGGACTTGAACTCACAACCCCAAGATCGAGAGTTGCATGCTTGACCAACTGAGCCAGCCAGGCACCCCAAGAGTACAAGTCTTTACTGTGCTTAACACAGTGTCCTATAAATAGTTGGTCCACAGTAAATATTTGTTGATGCTTATTCGATAAGGATATGCTTGGGAATTAGAGATCAAGAAGGCAGGGCCAACCTTATATAAAAGTAGATCCAATCTTAGGCAAGTTTGTATTTGAAATCTTGGTGTTTCACTTCTAAATCCTGACCCTCAACTCGGTGCCCCACATACAGCCACACTCCCTTGTCAGCAACCCGCAAGCCTAGGGCAGAAGTGAGAAGCTGGATGTGCTAACTAAACACGTGGCCGTGAATTTCAAGCAGCCATGGAATTCTGGGAGCAGAAGCTTCTACTGAGTGTACTTGAGACTGCTTGATGGGGATGTTCTGTCACCAAGACCGATGGGCAAGTTCCGCAAGGAGAGTGGCCGCAGAGGATTCGTACCTGAAATAGTCACTGGGGGCGCCTGGGTGGCTCAGTCACTGAAGTGTCCGACTTCGGCTCAGGTCATGATCTTGTGTTAAAATTTCACAGTTGTTGAGATCAAGCCTCGCAAACGGGCTTCACACTCCATGCTGAGTGTGAAGCCCACTTAGGATTCTCTCTCTCTCTCTCTCTCTGTCTCTCTGACCCTCCTCTCTCTAAAATAAGTAAATAAATAAATAAGAAATAACATACTCCCGAGTGAAGTGTGAGTCGGGCACCGGGAGAGGGAGAGTCAGGGCTTGAGTCTGTGAAAACCCAGGAATGCGTGACCTCTCTATCCCCCACAACCAGCAGCAGTAGGGCCATGTCCCCCTCCATAAAATCCCCATTTGTACTGGAGGAGGGCTAGCCTCGCGCTCAGAGAGGAAGCCCGTGTGTTCATTTCAGGCCTGTTCCGAGCGTTAGTGCTCCCACCGTGCGTGCTGCTATCGAGAGCCTCTGGAATAGCCAGGTTCTCTGTCACGTGTTCACTCCTCGGTGCTCCGATCACCACGTCAGTTCTAGTGCTCTTCCCTCGAGCCGGTGAAGCCTCAGCGCTGGGGGTCGGAATGAAGACTGTGGATGCCTTTCTTTTTCATCCGCCGCTATATCCTGCTGGCTTTCCTCACTGCTGTCCTTCCTCCAAGGTCTCTTTTCATTTCTCATTCATCACGTCCTGGAGCCAGTCTCTGCCAAACCACTGCGATCCTACTGAGCCCCGTTCCGGAAGCCCAGACCCTGTTCCCTCCTTCACTTTCGATGTCACCGATGATCAGACAGGTACTATTTGGAGCCTTGTTTTGACAGCCCTCATGTCTTCAGCTCAGAGGAACAAATATTCATCACCAGGGCCAATCCCTTGAATCCCGGCTTCCAGAAATGGGGTTGCAAAATTGTCCCCTGGGGAGCCGATTCTCACCATCTTAAGAGGGCTCTTGTTCTCTTCTTAGCGCTTGTAGCTCAGGTTTTCTATCTCTTGAGAGGGGAATTGTAACAATGGTCTGAAAAGAATCCATAGACTCCACATCAACGGTAGATTAGTCACACCAGTGTTCCAGGCAAGGGGAGATGAAAGGAATAAAGGTCCAAATTTATACCAGTTCGTACTCGGAGACACCACTGAGTCAGCCAACAGCTGACGTCCAGCCGCCAGCGCAGAAGTAAAGGTCCCCTGTAGTTCGAGCGCACTGCTAGGGACCGAAGGCATCCGGGGAGACGGGCAAGAGGATTTTCTCAGCCAGCCGCTGCTCAGTTTTTGCCACTGTCAGTAAAAGAGTCACCTTTCCCGGGGCAGGAGCTAATCGCCCCCAAAACCTTCAGAGAGCTATTTAGATCAGCAAGGTGCAGCCTTGCCCAGACTGAATGCTCGTAGATGGTCCTCACAAACTCGCGGTACAAAATAGCTGATAAAAAAAAATATCAGCAGTTGAGCTACTGAGTTATTACAGATGAAAACAGAGGAGTGGAGAATATCCTAACACAACTCACTTCATTCCTCCATCCAACCAACTTTAGGGGCGCCTTGAAGGCTCAGTGGGTTAAGCAGCCGGCTCTTGATTTCAGCTCAGGCCATCTTCTCACAGTTTGTGGGTTGGAGCCCCGCGTTGGACTCTGTGCTGACAGCACGGAGCCTGCTGGAGATTCCTTTTCTTCTTCTCTCTCTGCCCCTCCCCTACTCCCTCTCTGTCTCTCTCTTTCTCTCTCTCTCTCTCTCCCTCTTAAGATAAACTTACCAAAAAAGCCCAACTTTACTTCTAAAAACAACTTTTTTTGTTTTTTGCATAAACAAGTAGATTAAAACAACTTCACTTAAGTCATAAGCAAATGGATCTGAAATCATATCAAACCGTGGGGCGCCCGGCCGGCTCAGTCGGTAGAGCATGTGACTCCTGACCTCAAGGTTGTGAGTTCAAGCCCCACGCTGGGCATAGAGGTTACTTTTAAAAAAAAAAAAAGGAGGGGTGCCTGGGTGGCACCCAGGTTATGATCTCACGGTTTGTGGGTTCGAGCCCCGCGTCAGGCTCTCTGCTGACAGCTAGCTCAGAGCCTGGAGCCTGCTTCGGATTCTGTGTCTCCCTCTCTCTCTGATCCTCCCCTGCTCACGCTGTCTCTTTCTCTCTCTCAGAAATAAATAAATAAAACATTTAAAAAAAATAATTTAAAAAAAGGAAAGAAAAGGGGCGCCTGGGTGGCTTAGTCGGTTAAGCATCCGACTTTCGCTTAGGTCATGATCTCGCGGTTCGTGGGTTCGTTCCCTGTGTCGGGCTCTGTGCTGACTGCCAGCTCAGAGCCTGGAGCCTGTTTCAGTCTGTGACTCCCTCTCTCTCTGACCCTCCCCTGCTCACGCTGTGTCTCTCTCCTCTCCTAGAAATAAATAAAACATTAAAAATAATAATAATAATAAAAAAATAAAAAAATAAAAAAAGGAAAGAAAAGAGATCATATCAAAACAATACACATCTGTCACTTCTTTGGTGTCTGTACCAGAGCCGTCCCTTTCCTGCTCTGGGAACATCTCTGCATTGGTTCCCTAGGGCTGCTGTAATGAAGGACCACAGACAAGGGGACCAAAACTCCAGAAACAGATAGCCTTGCAGTTCTGGAGACTAAAAGTTCAAAATCAAGGGGTCATCAGGCCACACTGTGTAAAACCTGCCCAGGGAATTCTTCTTGTCTCCTCCCAGTTTCTGGTGGTTCGCCGGCCATCTTTGGGGTTCTTGGCTCGTAAGCGCATGGCTCCAGTCCTCCTGGTTCACACGCCATTCTTCCTGCGTGTCCCGCGCCATCTTTGCCCTGGCCATGCCTCTGTGTTCGAGTTCCCCCTTTCCTCAAGGACACGGGCCATATTGGATTAGGGGCCAACTTGATTACCTCTGTAAAGACTCTCCAAATAAGGTCACTGGGGGCTAAGACTTCAACATATCTTTTTTGGAGGGACACAGTTGAGCCCATAACGGTCCCCAAGGAAACCATGTTTATTTTTTTAAGCTTCTTTAAACATTTAAAAAAAATTTAATGTTTTATTTTTATCTTTGAGAGACAGAGACAGAAAGAGCATGAGCAGGGGAGGGGCAAAGAGAGAGGGAGACAGAATTGAAAGCAGGCTCCAGGCCCCGAGCTGTCAGTACAGAGCCAGACGCGGGGCTCGAACCCACAAACCGCAAGATCATGACCTGAGCCGAAGTCGGATGCTTAACCAACTGAGCCACTCAGGCACCCCTAAAAATTTTTTTTTAATTTTTTAATGTTTTATTTATTTTCGAGAGAGAGAAGAGACAGTGTGAGCAAGGGAGGGTCAGAGAGAGAGAAACACAGAATCCAAAGCAGGCTTCAGGCTCTGAGCTGTCAGCACAGAGCCCGACACGGGGCTTGAACCCACAAACTGTGAGATCATGACCGGATGCTCAACCAACTGAGGCACTCAGGCGCCCCTAAAAGAATTTTTTTTAATGTTTGTTTATTTTTGAGAGAGAGAGACAGTGGAAGTGGGGGAGGGGCAGAGAGAGAGAGAGAGGGAGACAGAAACCAAAGCAGGCTCCAGGCTCGAGCCATCAGCAGAGAGCCCATGTGGGGCTCGAGCTCACAAACCATAAGATCATGACCTGAGCCAAAGTCATACGCTTAGCCGACTGAGCCAACCAGGCTCCCTGGAAACCGTGTTTAGATTGTACTGCTTGCCCTCCTGTCCATGGCTGATTGGACTACGGTGGCCCAAGGTGAATTAATCAGGCTTTTCTTCTCAGGATTTTGGATTTAGAGTTGAGAAACATAATTTTCAGGTGTGACTGGAACCGTACCATGTGAACCGTGAGCTGAAAAGTGTTAGTTTGGACTCTGTGGACCAGGAAAGCAGAGGACGCCCGTCTGCAGAGGGAATGCTGAGGCAGGTGCACATAGGGAAATAGAGGAGGAAGATACAGTCTGTGCAGGCCCCACCTATTCAGTATGGATGATGTGCAAGGTCTGTTTTATGTCTGTTCGTTGACTGCATAATCTTTTTTTTAAATTTTTAATGTTTTTTATTTATTTCTGAGAGAGAGAGACAGCGTGAGCAGGGAAGGGTCAGAGAGAGAGGGAGACACAGAATCTGAAGCAGATTCCAGGCTCTGAGCTGGCTGTCAGCACAGAGCCCGACATGGGGCTCGAACCCACGAACTGTGAGATCATGCCCTGAGCCGAAGTCGGACGCTTAACCGACTGAGCCACCCAGGTGCCCCCGCTGACTGCATAATCTTAACATATATTATCCCCATTGTCAAGGTGAGAAACGTGAGGTTCAGAAAGGTTAAGTTGCTTCTTCAAAGCCACTCAGCTCTTAAGTAACAAAGCAAAGTTTCAAATCTGTCTGATCCACAGTTCTATAGTCTTCGTGCTCATACATCTTTTCTTTTTAAGTTTTATGTATTTTGACAGTGGGGGAAGGGGCAGAGAGAGGGGGAGAGAGAGAGAGAATCCCAAGCGGGCTCTGCAGTGCCAAAAGGGACGTCATCCTTGTCCCCGAGACAGGCTTGTTCACGCTCTCAGACCTTCAGGCAGGCACAGTGGTGGCCCCGGGCCTCCCCAGTGGCAGAATCAAGGGTTAAGGATACAGAGTGAGATCGTGGCCTGAGCCGAAACCAAGAGTCAGACGCTCAACCGACTCAGCCACCTGGGTGCTCCCGCTGAGTGCTCATACTTGATTGCTGTCCTAGCTCTAGTCCCATCCTGAGACCCAAATACATCTTGCCCTTGAATTCCAAGACACATCCCTATGGCGTTATAATAAAGTACCACATCCTAAGTGCTACTTTAGGTCAGTAAATTTCTATGTCTTTTTTTTTTTTTTTTTACAAATAGTTTATTGTCTCTATGTCATTTTTTAAATGTTCACCCATTTATCTTGGGGGGGGAGCGGGGGAGGGGAGAGAGAGGAAGAGAGAGAGAAAGAGAGAGAATCCCAAGCAGACTCCATCTTGTCAGTGCAGAGCCCGACACGGGGCTCGAACTTACAAACCGTGAGATCATGACCTAAGCCAAAGTCAGGAGTCAGATGCTTAACGGACTGAGCCACCCAGGTGCCCCAGATTTTTACATATTTTTATACACACCTGTGTACATGTACCTAATTCATGATGCAGGACATTTCCGACATTCCAGACACCCCCCTCCTGACATCTCCCAGTCAATTCCCCCAAAGGGGACCACTTCTCTGATCGCTGTAGCACCGCAGACATAGGGGAGTTTTTTACCAGCTCTTGCGATCTCTTAACCTACAGCCTGAGAGTCCTGTAATCCAGCATTTCATACTAAGTTTCGACCCGTCAGTGGCTTTGGAAATCGAGCATTTTCCTTTTAAGAGAAGAGAAAACATCAGAGTATATGAGATATAGTCAGGGCATTATCATTAAACTTCTGCAAGAATGTCGGGTGTCTGTGTATGTGAGTGTGTGTGTACTGGGTCGTGATGAACAATGCGTTTCTCCATATGGGTTGTATTTTTTAAAATGTTCCCAAAAGACTGCATTAACTCCCGCGGCAGGGGGTCGGGGGGCAGGAGGAACGCAGCTCGTAGTGCTCTGTCCCAGGCCAGGTGGGGGCCCCATTCCAGCTGGCCGGCTCTGAGCACCTCTAGAGGACGCTTAACAACCCCCTGACCCCTGGGCCTCTCTGCCATGTGCCTGGCTCACTCCGTGCTAGGCTGTGTGTATCCGTCAAACCCCAAGGGGGGGTCTCTGATGTCTCTGTCCCTGGATGTCTCTGTCAGGTGAGATGGCAACCTTGCTGGCTCTGAGGTCAGCAGTGCTGTTGGGACCTGTGGCTACTTGGGCCCCCCGCGAGCTGGCCTTGAGTCTGCCATCTTTTTTTTTTTTTTTTAATGATTTTACTTTCGTACTCATTAGATTGGCTTTTTTTTTTTTTTAAGTTTATTCCTTTTGAGAAAAAGAGAGAGTGCAGGGGAGAGGCAGAGACAGAATCCCAAGCAGGTTCCGCGCTGCCAGTGCAGAGCTCGATGCGGTGCTCGAACTCACGCACGTGAGATCATGACCTGAGCGGAAACCAAAAGCCAGACGCTTAACTGGCTGAGCCGCCAGGGGCGCCCGGAGTCCCCCATCTTTATGCTGCCTTTCAGATCACGTGGCACTGGCTGCTGTCCCCTCCCCCAGTGTGTTATCTTGGCTGCTCAAGGTCCATGGCCGCAGAGGGGAAGGCAGCCTGACAGGCCCAGAAAGGGCCGGGCACCCTGAGAACCAAAGCCTTTTGAAACTGGAGTTCTCCTGTTTCAACGCACAGAGCTTGCAATTAAATTAAATTGCGGGCCTTTCTGGCCTCGAAGGAAGGGGAGGGGCAGCCCTGTGCTGGGAGGTAGGGGTGTCCCCTGGGAGCAAGGGAGGCCTGAGGTTTCTTTGCTGCTATCATTTCATCTCCGCTGCACACTGTAGGTTTCTAGCTAAATCCGATATTAGTCAATATAGTCCTTTTTGCCAGGGTACGCGAGGTTGGTTTATAGCGGAGGCAAAAATCTCCCAGAAGGGCTACCCTCTGATTTGTTACCCCCCCCCGACCCCACTGCCCCCCAATGTCTGATTGAGATGCATCTCCCTGTGCGGCCGGCTCCAGGCTGTCCTCAACACGGCAACGCAGGGAACTTCTGGGCCACCACCGTGCCGCCCCTCTGTGAAAAACCCCACACTCGCCTTCCGTCCTCACTGCCTTGCCGTGGCGTCCCGGCTCCTGATAGACCCATGCCTCGCCCCTCCCGCACCTCGTCCCGGCAATGCCAGCCTCGCCCCGCCCAGCCAGCAGAACGACCCACCGCCTCCCCGCACCCCATGCATCTTCACACGTCAGTGCCTTTGCCGGAGTTTCCTTCGAAAACCCGTCCTTCATGGTCCCCCTGCTGCCGATGACCTGGTTAGGTCCTACTCATTTTTCAAGACTGGGTTCAGGGGCGCCTGGGTGGCTCAGTCAGTTAAGTCTCCCACCCTGGGTTTCAGCTCGGGTCGTGATCTCACAGTTGTGGGATCGAGGCCCACGTGGGGCTCCATGCTGAGCGTGCTTCAGATTCTCTCTTTCTGTGTCTAAAATGAAAAAAAAAAAAAAAAAAGACTGGGTTCAAGTGCATCTCACCTCCACCCCCAGGCTGTGTCAGGGGCCCCTCCCCCGCTCTCCTGTAGCACCCAATGCCTATCACAGTACTTACCGCCTTGCCCTCCGGCTGCCTGCTTGCCCGGCCTCCCTGCTGGAGGGCAGAGCCCGTGCGAGTCCTCGTCACCAATGTTCCATCCCCGGAGCCAGCACAGGGCCTGGTACGTGGTGTGTGCTCACCAAACGTCCAGTGAACAGACTTGAATTAGTGACAGTGACGCCAAATCTCTGAGAGGACATGTGGGCTTATCCTGATGCCCAGCCACTCACAGTCACCATGAGTTGGGCTCTTCTGGCCTTACCCCTCATTAAGGCAGATGGGGACTGGGTATGATTTGAGTGACACCTGAAAGTCTCTCGTATATGCGACTCGCTTTACCAACTCAGTTTTCCTTCTTGATGGAAACAGCGCCGAGAAGCCAGCGTAGCTCCCACTGGATCCCAGGTGGTAGGAGCAATGGTAGAAATTCCAGACAAGATAAAAAAGATTCATTTGCATCCTTCATTCCACAACTACTCATCAAGAAGCTTCTCTGTACTCAGCACTGTGCTAGGAACTAGGGACACGGCAGAGGGAGAAAATGACAGCATCCAGTCCTCACGGGAGCTCACAGGCTAGTGGAGGTCAACAGTTAAGAATCACATACAGGGGTGCCTGGCTGGCTCGGTTGGTAGAGCATGGGACTCAATCTCAGGGCCGTGACTTCAAGTCCCATGTTGGGCATGGAGCCTACTTAAAATTTCATTTTTTTAATGTTTATTTATTTTTGAGAGAGAAAGAGAAAGAGCGTGTCCGTGCAAGTGGGGGAGGGGCAGAGAGATAAGGGGACAGAGGATCTGAGGCAGGCTCCATGCTGACAGCCTGATGCAGGGCTAGAACTCACAAGCCGTGAGATCATGACCTGAGCTGAAGTCGGACACTTCACGAACAGAGCAACCCAGGTGCTCCAGAAACTACTTAAAATTAAAAAAAAAAAAATCACATACAGACATGTAAAATTACAACCATAATCAGCTCCAAGAAGGAGAATTAGCTGAGAACTCATAACAGGAGGAATTCTTGGGCCTTTTCTGAGGCAGTAATCATAAGATTAAAGGATGAATAGGTGTTACTTAGGCAGAGTGGAGGGAAGACTTGTTTCATAAAAGGGGGTGGTATGTGCAAAGGCCCTGTGGTAGGAGGTAGCTGGGCATCCATAAGGAACTGAAAGCATGTCCATGAAACTAGAGTCCTGAGACTGAGAGGGACCTTGGGGATGGTGGGGATGGAGAGGAAGCAGAGCCAGATGACCCAGGGCCTCAGAGGCCATGCCAAGAATTGTGACCATCGAAGAGAAACCATTGAAGTACTTTTGACAGGGTTGAGTAGAAGCAGGGAAACCAGTTAGACGACCACCCAGAATTGCAGTCAGAAAGATGAGTACACGGGTGAGAGTAGGGACAGAGACCCAAAGAAAATCCGGAGCCACAAAACTTGGTGGTGGGTTCAACAGAGGGGGTGAAAGAATAGCGCAGGTATAGAACCCACTGGAAGACAAGAGGGCCAGAGGTCTAGAGGTGAGCAATCATGTTGGGTTGGAGAGGCCACTGAAACGTTCCAGCTGAGATGTTCCAGAAGCCGCTGGATACGTGGTCTGGAGTTCAGAGGCATGCTTGGGTCAGCCATATAAACTGGGGAGTCATGGGCACGTAGAGGGTATTGAAGCCGGGAACGGCACAAAGAGGAGTCAAGAGGGAAGAGTACAGACGCAAGAAGAAAAGGCACTCGGGAATGAGGCTTGAGATGCACCTACTTAATGGCCAGGGAGAGAAGATCGAGCCTGCGAAGGAGACAGAGAAGGATCAGCCAGAGAGGTGGGAGGAAACCCACGGGACGGTGGTGTCGCCGAAGCCAAGGATACCAGCAATGTCAAAATCTGAAAATTCTGAGTTTTCAGAAGAGGGCTGAAAAAGGACTTTCGGTCTTGGTGACGTGGAGACCCTTGTGAGCTCGCAGACTGCTGTTTCTGGGGAGCGGCAGTGGCAGACTGGTGTGGATGGAGGCAGAGGGGAAGAAGTGGAGAGGGCGGGTATAGACAGACGACCCAGGAAGTGTGGCTACGGGTCAAGGCAGGGATTGTTTGTTTTTCATGACGACCTTGAGCTGACTTTGATGCAAACTAGCTTAGAAACAGCAGAGGAGAGGGCGCCTGGGTGGTTCAGTCGGTTGAGCATCCAACTTCAGCTCAGGTCATGATCTCACGGTATGTGGGTTCGAGCCCCACGTCGGGCTCTGTGCTCACAGCTCAGAGCCTGGAGCCTGCGTCAGATTCTGTGTCTCCCTCTCTCTCTCTGAGCCTCCCCTGCTCACATCTGTCTCTCTCTCTCTCTCTCTCTCTCTCAAAAATAAATAAACATTTTCAAATTTTTTAAAAAGAGAAACAGCAGAGGATGGTCAAAAGAGCTTGGGCTTGACCTCAGTTTAAATCTCATCTCTGCCAGATAGCACAAGGGTTAGAGGTCAGGCCGGGCAACTAGATTGCCTCAGCTGTAACCCCAGCTCCGCACTCAGACTCCCCGCTGTGACTGTGGGCCAGATACTTGCTGTGCCTCAGTTTCCCTCTCTGTCAAGTCGGTGTGATACCATAGAATTGCTGTAAGAAGTGAGATAATTCCTGCAAAGTGCCTAGAACAGTGAGTGCATAGTGAGTGCTTGCTATGCATTAGCTGCTAGTATTGTTGCTGGCTCATTGGCCTTGGCCGCGTCAGTTAACCCCCATCTAGTCTTTCATCCTCTCATTTAACTTCTTTTTCAAAAAATTTTTTTACGGGGCGCCTGGGTGGCTTAGTTGGTTAAGCGTCCGACTTTCGCTTAGGTCATGATCTCGCAGTTCGTGGGTTCGAGCCCCACGTCGGGCTCTGTGCTGACTGCCAGCTCAGAGCCTGGAGCCTGTTTCAGTCTGTGACTCCCTCTCTCTCTGACCCTCCCCTGCTCACGCTGTCTCTCTCTCTCTCCTACAAATAAATAAAAACATTAAAAATATATATAAAAATTTTTTTATTCATAAAATCATTGTTGCACTGTATGCTAACTTGGGTGTACATTTAAGAAATAAGTGAAATTTTAAAAGTTTTTAAGTTTGTGTATTTTGAGAGAGAGAAAGAGGGAGAGAGAGCATGAGTGGGGTAGAGGCAGAGAGAGGAGAGAGAGAGAGAATCCCAAACAAGCTCTGTCTGAGCAGAGCCCGATGCAGGGCTTGAACTCACAAACCATGAGACCATGACCTGAGCTGAAGTCAGGAGTCAGACACTTCACCAACTGAGCCACACAGCACCCCTCATTTAACTTCTCATCATTCCTCACTCGATTGTGCGAAGCCCTCAAAGCACCTCATACATAATAGGTATTCAATAACAGTTCCCTTCGTTCTTTGTACAGTGGTAATAATAATATATATCCTATGAGCCCTTACTATATGCTGAGCATTTTACCTATCACCTTAAGTATCCCACTTCATTACGAAGACCACCAAATGAGGAAGGTGTGGTACTGGGGAGCAATTGCCCCTAGTATACAGATGAGGAAACAGAGGGTCACATAGATTGCAACTGGCCCAAGGGCCTATACAAGTGGTGGTGCTGAGATTTAAACTGTTTCAACGATTTCGTTTTCACATCTTGATGCTGTCGTTCGTTAAATTCAGTGACTGAGCCTTGCTTGCTATATGGCCTCAGACCGATTCTCCTTCCCGCCTGGAGATTCCTAGCCTTCCTCTGAGTGGGAACACTTTGCTGCCCCCTTGTGACTCATCAAGGTCTTGCTTCCAGGTTTGGCTTCATTAAAAAAAAAAAAGGTTACTGTCTTTTCTTTTTAATTTTTTAATGTTTTTTATTTATTTCAGAGGAGAGAGAAAGAGACAACATGAGTAGCGGACGGTCAGAGAGAGGGAGACACAGAATCTAAAACAGGCTCCAGGCTCTGAGCTGTCAGCACAGAGCCCGACGCAGCTCCAACCCACGAACTGTGAGATCATGACCTGAGCTGAAGTCAGACACTGAGCCGATTGATCCACCCAGGCGCCCCGGTTACTGTCTTTTCTATTGCAATAATTTCCTTCCAGGAAAGGTGTCGCTTTGGGAGAGGCAAGGTGAACAGATGATTGGAGCTGACATTTTTTTTTAATATAGAGGAGACAGGGGCGCCTGGGTGGCTCAGTTGGTTAAGAGTCAGACTTTTGTCATGATCTCACAGCTCCTAAGTTTGAGCCCCATATCGGGCTCTGTGCTCACCAGACAGCATGCTTCTGAGTCTCTGACAGTCTCTCTGACCTTCCCCCCAGGCACACACGCGCATGCACATGCTCTCTTTCTTTCTCAAAAATGAATATTTAAAAAATATAGAGCAAGGAGACAAATACTGGTGCCTCGTACACCCACAGGGTGGTGTGCCAGGCACGTCCTTCCCCAAAGGAAAAAGCGACATAGCAGCTGACCTTGGTAGAGGGGAATGTTCTTACAACCTGTTCAGCCTGCAGAGCGTCCACTGCAGGATTTCTCCAAATAGGGCTCCCAGTTTCCAACACCCTCCCCCCCGCCTCAGCTCCCAGGAAAGCTGGTACGGGTCCTGTGTCTGTCCCCGGACCTCTCGAGAAGGATCTGGGAGACGGGTGGAAAGGCTGCCAGCTCCTGGTTCTGTCCACCATTGCTCCCATTCACCCGCAGCTGGCCTTGGCCCACGGGGCACCTTGGCACTTCTAGAGGTCCTGCTGGTGGATGGGGGCAGCACGGAGGGGTCCAGGCAAAGCCAGGCCTCCTACGATGTCTGGTGTAGACACCGAACTATCTTCAGAGAACTTCCTTGAGACGGTTAGTCCTCTCCCCGTGGAATCAAGATGGCGGGCAGGTACTTGCTACAATGTGAAGAGTTCACTGATACAAAGTGAAAGATGCAGCGTGACTTCATTCAAGTATTTTATATACACACTTACAGTCATACATTGTTTCATACACACATGTGTGCACGTGTGGACGCCTACATCCATACCAAGGAAAGTTATGTCAAAATATTAAGCATTTAGCATCTACCATGTAGGACTGTGGATGGGTTTTCTCTACACTCAGCTGTATCTTCTAAATGCTGTCTAGTACCTGGGCACAAGATCCAAAAGCCATGGCTCTTGATTGCATTCACCCTAACAAACCTGAGCAGCCATGATTTCCACCTGTGATATGTTAAAAAAAATTCAAGTGAGTGACTTTGATGATCTGATTGGCTTTATTAACAATTCACGGACTGAACAGAATCCCGCCTAGTAGACAGAAAGGAGCTCCAAAGAGCTACACAAAATGAAGGGCTTTTATAGACAGAAGGGGGCAGGAAAAGGAAATTTCTAGCAAAGAGTAGATTGTTTTAGTCAAGGTCACCTTCCTATGGGGGGACAGGAGGGGTTTATCAAGTGGATTAACTCCCCAGCGCTGACCAGATGATTCCAGATTGACTGATTAAAGTGTACATTCCTGGGACAGGCTGCAGGTGGGTTAAGTATTAAGTCTTAGTTACCGATGTGGGGCTTAGCACAAATGACTCCATTTGAAGCCTATTGTTTTTGTTTTTTGAACAGATAGATTTTTAAAATTCAATCCTATTGTCTCTAAAAACCATGATCAAACTTGTCAGATAGTGGGTTCCAATTCTGGAGTTTGGAAATTGAAGTCATTGTGGCTGGGAGGTCAGTGTCTCTAGAATGTTTGGATAAGGGGCAAGGTTTTGAGGTCAGTCCGGAAAACAGGTGAACTTCCCTAGTGAGGGGCTTCCAGGTGTCCTGAGGACACCTACAGGGAAAGAAATGATTCCCTCTTTCCCTCCTTTCTACCCCCTTCCTCTCTCCTCTTTTAATTCATTTATTCATTCAGTCAGCAAACCTTTACCAAATGCTTAAGGCTGTGCAGGCATTGGACTGTGCCCTGGGGATACGAGGCTGAAAAGACACAATGCTTGCCCTGGGGAAGCTCATGGTTTCCTGGATAAGAAAGACAAATTTCCCAAGAGTCGGGCATTCACTGAGGGACACACAGGATGCTGTGGGGTCACCGAGGAGCCACTGGCGAACTCCGCCTGGAGACATGGGAGCTTCACAAAGGTGGTGACCATTGGCCTGGGTCTTGAAGGACAAGGAAGAGTTTTCCAGGAAGATGAAAAGGAGGAAAGGCCTTCCAAGCAGAAGGAACAGTATCAGCAAAGGCATGGAGAAGCAAAGGAGCATTGTAGGATTGTAAGCTAGGAGAGCAGCAGGATCAGATTGATTCATTCATCGACTCAGTGTGTGTGCCATGTACCGCACTAGCTAGGTGGTGAGGACGGCGGCAGTGAAAACATCAAGTCCTTAGGCTCATGGAGCTTACATTCCAGTTGGAGCGATCAACATGGAGCAAAGGGATAAAAATCAAGAGGAGACAGGACTACAGAGGGACCAGAAGATGCTTGCTTATTTATTTACTTACTTATTTATTTATTTTTGAGAGAGAGAGAGAGAGAGAGCACTCAGGAGAGGGGCAGAGAGAGAGGGAGAGAGAATCTTAAGCAGGCTCCACACCCAACACGGAGCCTAATGCGGGACTTGATCTCAAGACCATGAGATCATGACCTGAGCTGAAATCAAGAGTTGGATGCTTAACTGATTGAGCCACCCAGGCGCCCCACAGAAGATGCTGTTTTAGACAGGGAGCCCTCCCCTGCCCAAGTGACATTTGAGCAGGACTGAATGAAGTGAGGGAGCAAGCCTCCTGATAAATGGGGAAAGATACACCAGGCAGTGAGGACTGCAGGTGCAAAGGCCCTGAGGTGGAAGGATGCTTCACGTGGTCAAGGAACAATCAGGTGAGGTGGGAGGACTGGAGCAGCATGAGGGAATGGGGGGGGTGTTGGTAGGAGACAGTAGGGTACACACGGCAAGGAGTGAAGACCTCGCTCTGCGTGGGATAGGAGTGTGTGTGCTGAGACTGCACGTTGGGGCATGAGAGGAAGGTGAGGCATTAGGATGACACGAAGGTTTTCACTCAAAGCAACTGGAAGGATGGAGATGCCATTAGGAGATGCAGAGGTGACCGGGGGAAGGGAGCTCAGGACTCAAAATAAGTAATTTTTTTTTTTTAATTTGGACCTTTAACCCACCAAGGTGCTCCAGATTGTGGGTTTTAGGAAACAGGGGTCTCCTGGGTGGCTCAGGTGGTTAAGCGTCCAACTTCGGCTCAGGCCATGATCTCACAGTTGGAGGGTTCGAGCCCCACATCGGGCTCTGTGCTGACAGCTCAGAGCCTGGAGCCTGCTTCGGATTCTGTGTCTCCCTCTCTCTCTGACCCTCCCCTGATCTCTCTCTCTCTCTCTCTCAAAAAATAAATAAACATTAAAGATAAATAAACATTTTTAAAAATTAAAAAATAAAAAAAAGAGAGGAGACATTATAGTCTACTTGAATGTGGATGGCAATGTTCCATTGCAAGGAAGGGGTTAATAATGCAGGAACAATAGGGGACACTTGCTCAAGCAAAGTCCTTGAGTACTTGTGAAACTGAATAAAGGAAACCTTATTTAAAATGGGGGGGGAGGGGGGCGGGGCGTCTGGATGGATTAGTCCCCAAAGCATCTGACTCTTGGTTTCAGCTCAGGACATGATGTCACAATCCATGAGTTCAAGCCCCACCAGGCTCTGCGCTGACAGTGGGGAGCCTGCTTGGGATTCTCTCTCTCTCTCTCTCTCTCTCTCTCCCTCCCTTACCTTTTATGTCTCAAAATAAATATAAGTAAACTTAAAAATAAAAATTTAAAAAATGGAGTCAGGAGGCCAGAAGGGGGAGCTCTAATGCCCTACCACTCCTCATCAATTACAGACTCAACACATGAAAGGTACCTGGCCTCCTTGCCCAGCAACAAGCCAGCCAATGAGAAAGTAGCACAAGCCAGCCAATGAGAAAGTAGCACAAGCCAGCCAATGAGAAATCGCCACCACCCTGAACTCTCCGTTTCCTCCAATAAACTTTAGTTCAAAGCAGCCCCTTCCAGCTTCCTCTTTTTCTCTATAAAGTAACATTCCTCTCCACCCCCCCGTTTTTATTTTTTTATTAAAAAAATTTTTTTTAATGTTTTATTTATTTCTGAGAGAGAGAGAGAGACAGTGTGAGCAGGGGAGGGTCAGAGAGAGAGGGAGACACAGAATCTGAAACAGGCTCCAGACTCTGAGCTGGCAGTCAGCACAGAGCCTGACGTGGGGCTCGAACCCATGAACCGTGAGATCATGACCTGAGCCGAAGTCGGACGCTCAACGGACTGAGCCACCCAGGCGCCCCCACCCACCCCTCCTTTCTAAAAAGATTTTATTTTGAAGTAATCTCTACACCCACTGTGGGACTGGAACTCATAACCCCAAGATCAAGAGGCCCATGTGGAGCCATCCAGGGGCCCCTCCTCTCCTTTGATCTCACCACTTTTAAGGTCGGCATACTTCAGAGGACAATCAATGGCAAATTTTATCTGTTCACACACACACACACACACACACACACACACACACACACACCATTTTTTAATCAGTGTTTTTGTGTCTTATTCAAAATGCTGTCCACACCAAGGAGCGGCAGCCCTACGTCTTGGCACCAGCATGCTTATCAAGACTGTTCCTGTCCATGATCTCATCTGATCCTCACAGAAGGCCTTCGAAGTAATAAAATAGTTCCTTCCAGGTCCATTTTTCAGATGAGAAAACAGAGGCTCTGAGAGGTTAAGTAATCACCTGAGGTCACACAGCTGGTGACAGGCAGACAGACCTAGGGCTCCGCTCACAAGAAGTTCTTACCCTCTCTCCTCGGCTGCCCGTTTTCAGCCAGTTTTCAAAGTAAGAGGAATGTGGGTAGCAAATTCCTGAGGCATGTCCACTCACGAGCTTGGAAAGCAATGTCTCCGTGGGGACTGGCGGCTGCTTCTCTCTCAGCAGTGAGCCAGGCCAGCCCTTGGCAGGACTCCCTCCTAGAGTTGGCTTCAGAGCCGACCGGCTGGCAGCCAGCCAGGCTCACAGAGAGGACCCGACTGGAGTTAAGAGCCCTGTGAAGGGCACTGTAGGGACACGGGATCCAACAAGCTCAGGCTGTGTGCTTCTGCCCCAGGGCAGGCAGTGGTGCTGGCGAGGGACAGACGGCACAGGCAAGGGCTGCCTCCTTCGAGAAGCACGAGAATCCTCCATGGGGCCGCTGAGCGGGGGGAGGGGGAGGGGACAAAGAGGGCAGAGGGAAGAGTGCCCAGGGGCAGTGGCTGTTGCGTTGAGGCTGTATCAGGATGGCAGTTCCAGGTGCCGGCTGAAGGAAGGAAGTGACCAGCTGAGCTGAGAGCTCAGGTAGGAAGGCAGTCCAGGCTCTGGAGAAAACAGCACATAAGCCTTCCTTTGTGACAGTTGAACTGAGCAGAAAAATGTCACTTTAGCCTGGAAATGGCCAAGGAGGCACAGTACAGATTCCCTCTCGGGAGCTGGGGGCTCTAGGGCACGCTGGCCAGACTTGGGCGGTCCCAACCCGGTGACAGACTTGGCACTCAGTGTTCAGTCACTGAAGTCAAGATCAGGAGCCCCGAAGTCCCATCCCTGGAGAAGCTGTGTGGCCCAGATGCTTCGGGGCACCAGAGGATGGACAGAGCCGGGTGTGGGGCACCTGTTACAGCCCATCAGGCAGGAAGCAGGGGGAGAGGGGCGGGCTCAGTCCCGCTCCCTGAATGACCACTTGAAGAAAGCAAGCCCCAGGGAGAGGACAGAGGAGCCCATGGCCAGCCAGGGAGGTCACGGCTGAACCGGGATCATAAAACAAAACAAAGCCAAATCCGGCTCCCGTTAACTGAAGGCCTGCCACGCACCAGGCATCGTGCTATGCCCTGTCTCTGGAAGAGCTACTTCAATTCTTAGGACAGTCTTAGGAGGCAGTCGTAACTGTTGTGACCTTCACTTTATACACGTGGAAGGCAAAGCACAGAACAGCGAAGTGCCTTACAAAGGTCACACTTTGTTAAGTCACCAAGTTGAAATTCCACCCAGGTCTGTCGGACTCCAAAGCCCAGTTGGTTAAATTGCCCCACCCCCCATGGAGGGCTGTTATAAGCATGAAATAAACTATGATATCAATAATAGTAAAAAAATAACCGCCTCCTTGCACTGAACACCTATTGTGTGCCAGCCATTGTTCTAAGAGCTTTTACAGGCAACGAAAGAACTCTTTTGGTTGTTACCATCACCTTGAAAGTAGATTTTTTTTTTTTTTGAAACTAGGTTTTATCACGGGGATCACCCTCTTTCTATAATGGGGAAACTCGTTCATGAAAAGGAGATAGAGGGCAAAGAGCCCAAGCATTCCTCGATGGTTCATGGAAGGGGGCTGGTCAAGAACACCAAGCCATAGGGGCGCCGGGGTGGCTCAGCCGGTTAAGAGTTCGACTTTGGCTCAGGTCATGATCTCGCGGTTTGTGGGTTCAGGCCCGGCTTCGGGCTCTGTGCTGACAGCTCGCTCAGAGCCTGGAGCCTGTTTCAGATTCTGTGTCTCCCTCTCTCTCTGACCCTCCCCTGCTCACGCTGTCTCTCTCTCTCTCTCTCTCAGAAATAAATAAAACATTAAAAAAAAAAAAAAAAAAGAACACCAAGCCATAATCAGAAGCTTGGAATTTTCAGCCCACTACCACCCCCTCCCCATCCTCCAGAGAGAAATGGAGTTAACAATCAATTATGCCTGCACGAGGAACCCTCCGTGAACTCCCAATAGAAGGGGGTTTCAAGAGCTTCTAGGTTGGTGAACACATCCACACCAGGAGAGTGACACATCCCAGCTTCAAGGGGACAGAAGTTCTCCCCTACGGATCTCTGTCCATCTGGCTGTTCATTGTTAAACCACAGAATTTCAACGGAGTACCTTTACAGATCAAATTGGCTTTCTTCAATGATGCATGAATCAGGTAGTATCCATGTAACAGATAGAAAGGAGCTCCACGGAACTGTGCAAAATGGAAGGTGTTTAGGGGTGGGAGGGGGGTGGGGTAAGGGAGGGGCAGATTGCCTTGCCTTTCTTCGGGGGACAGAAAGGATTTATGCGGCAGATTACCTCCCTAGTGCTAACCGGGTAATTCCAGAATGCCTGGTTAAAAGTCGCATTCCTGGGAGATGTTGAAACTGTAACTAGGTTAGGTGTTAAGTCTTGGTTTGCTGACGTGGGGGTTAGCACAAGTGACTCCATTTGGGGCCTGCTGTGTCCTTGTTAACAATCCGTATCCTCCATCGTTTCCTTCCATAAACTCGTAAACATGAATGTTTCCCCAAGTTAGGTGAGCTACTGTAGCAAATTAATCTATCCCAAAGAGGTTGTTGGAACGTCTTATCTATAGCCAGTTGGTCAGAAGCACAGGTAACAACCTTGCATCACAGACTGGCATCTGAAGTGTGTGTGTGTGTGTGTGTATGCACACACACACACACACAGGATGCAGACTTGTGAGACACGGCCCTTAACCTCTGGAGTCTGATGCTATCTCCAAATAGATATAGTGTCAGAATCGAATGAAACTGTGGGAGCCCCAGTGGGTGTCACAGAGGATTGTTCGATGTGGGGGAAACCCTCCACACGTCTGTGTGTGTTCTGTGTGAGCAGCAGAGGAGACTCACAGGGAAGAAACACACGCCAGCAGAAGAACTGGGCTTTTCCCCTTCATAGAGTGGAGGGAGGAAAAATAATTTACCCTCTGCCTTTCTAGGTACATGGCTGAGACACCCCTGTAATAAAAAGACAAAAACAAGCAAAAGTCTAACAATAGGTATACCTCCTGTATACATGGGAGAGACCCAAGAAAACCGAGTAACTCCCCCCAATGGCCCAAACCACTGCCTTAAATAACTCCAGCTAAAGACTTAACATGTGGGGGCTGGGCGGGGACAGAGGGGCATAGCTACAGACTTGGGTTTGAGGATGGGGCGTCCCTTTTCTTTCTGTAGAGATGGAATGGTGTTTGGACAGTGGAGATTTGCGAGAGGATGTCAGCTCCCTCCATTTTGACCTCAGTCGGTACTTCCTAACTGATTAAATTCTCTCCGGCTTATCCCTTAGCTCAGGCAAATGACCTTGTGGGCAAAGCATCCCCTGATGGGAACTGAAACTACCCCCTCAAGTAGCGCAGGCTGCCCTGAGCCGCTGAGACCCCCACCAGTCACTGACCCCCCCAGACATGGATCGACCCCACCTTTCCTGCCCACCCGCACATCCCCACTGACCTTCGTCCCACATTTTCCTTATAGGAACCTGGAAGGATTTTCAGCACTTTGGACAGTCTGAGCCACTAGTTGAGGTCTTCCTGGTGTTTGTCTCACTGAAGTAAATCCCTTTCTGTCTCCCTTCCACTCCTCGCTCTGCCTTTGGATTTTGGAGTGGCCGAACTTGGTCTGTTTGGGACCCCAGGACCCAGGTGCTGTTGTACCCCTGAGCTCCAGTTACAAGGAGCTAAGGGGCCTGCTCCTGAGTGACCTTGCCCCACTGATGAGAACAAGAGGTGAGGGATAGCCAGAGGCAAGAAGCCCTATCCTGGTGGATCTGTATTCTTCAGGAAGCAGAACAGAGCCTCCCCCACCCTGGGCCTGGGGCAGGGGTGGGCGAGAATGGTTGAGAAAGACTCCCCTAGGTTCACTGTTAACTCTAGTCAGTGTGATGGTGTGATTCCATCCCTTAGCCAGGTCTCTCCTAGGGCAGATTCCCAGGACAGGACTGAGGAAGACTGAGGCAGCCTTGTCCAGGATATCAGCCCACGGGGACACTATTTCTGTAGCTGGAGAATCCACACCTTCGATTTAACAGAGGCCTGGCTAGGCAGCTGGGGGGTCCTGCCTCCCCCCAACAAGACATCAGCTCTGTGAGGAAAGATGCTCTGTTTCCCAATCCCCAACTCTTAGAACAACCCAACAAGGGGCACTTTGGTGGCTCAGTCAGTTAAGCATCTGACTCTTGATTTGGGCTCAGGTCATGATCCCAGGGTCACGGGATTGAGCCCTGTGTTGGGCTCTGCAGAGTTTGAAGCCTGCTTGGGATTCTTTGTCTCTTTCTCTCTCTCCCTCTGCCCCTCTTCCCAGCTCTCTCTCTCTTTCTCTCTCTCTCTCTAAAACAAAAAAACAAATAATAAAAACAACCCAACACTGGGTAGGCGCTACATAAACGTCATGTGTGAAGTGCAAGGGTTGGGGGAGGGGTGGGAGCGGGAAGGGATTAAGCCCTGGAGACCATCCACAGACCAGAGCTCTAAGAATGGCTTTTGGCACTTACTGAGTCCTTCGAGCCTTTTCTGTGTACTTCCTGGAAGCCATTGCCACATTGTAATTTTTAATGGATTTCATTTTCATTTCTTTTAAATCCCACAAAAGTAATACAGGAATACAGTTTCCTTGGGAAAAAAAGGCAAACCTTACAGATATGACTGAAGTCTTCTTTGACATGCCTTCCCCATCCCATGCCCACTGGGAAGTAACCCTAGTTACTTTTTAAAATCTTTTTTTAAAGTTGTCTTTAAACGTTTATTTTGAGGGAGAGAGAGATAGAGTGTGAGCAGGGTAGGGGCAAAGAGAGAGGGAGACACAGAACCTGAAGCAGGCTCTGAGCCCGACGCGGGGCACAAACCCACAAACTGTGAGGTCATGGCCTGAGCCAAAGTTGGATGCTTAACCAACTGAGCCACCCAGGCGCTCCAAGTAACCCCAAGTACTACTGCTATCACTTCAGTGTGATCCTTCCAGAGCCCAACCCGGCCATTTGCATCTATTTGCATATGCATATTATAGACATAGAATGGTGCCTAGTGGGCGTTCTTTTACATAAATTAGATGACACTATTCTAGTTGCTCTGCTGCTTGCATTTGTCACTTACCAGTCTGTCTGAGAGATTAACAAACATTCAGTGAGCACTTACCTGTGCCAGGCAGTGTTCTAGGACCTGGAGAGACCTCACTGCACAAATTCCTGCCCTCCTGGACCTTCCTTTCTAATAATCAATGATAATATTAAGTGAATAAAACATGTCGTATGCTAAGTGGTGATGAGTCCTAAGGAAAAAATAAAGCAGGGAAGGGAAACGGGGAGGGAGAAGACAGCTGGGGGAGAAGGGCCTGCAATTTTAAGTAAAATGGTCAGGGAAGATGTCACCAAGAAGATCTGAAGGAGGTGGGTGAGCAAGCAATCAGACCAGATACCTGTGGAAAAGAGCGTTCCAGGCCAGGAGCATGGCCGGCATATTGGAGGCGTAGCAAAGGGGTCCGCCGATCCCTGGTGCAGGTTAAATGGGAAGAATAGCTGGGAGATGAGGACTCTGGCTTTGGCTTAGTAACATGGAGCCACTGGGCAGTTCTGAGCAGAGAGGTGACATGATCTGGTTTACATGTTACCGGAAAGTGAGAAGCAGCCGGGTTCTGGATACGTGTTGAAGATAGAGCTGCCAGGATTTGCTGATGAATTGCATGTGGGACGCAAGACGACCCCAAGGTTTTTAGCCTGAGTGACTGAAAGCACGGAGTTGCTATTTGTGCAATGAGGAAGATAGTGGGAGGAGTGGGTTGGGGGGGGGGGTAAAGCGTCAGGGATTCCGCGTTGAGCCTGCTGAATAATGACACGACAACTAAACATCCAGGTGATGACGTCAAGGTTGATTAAACAGGTATGGAATTCAAGATGGAGGTCCCGGCTGGATATGCGGATGTGTGAGCTGCCCTGTATACAGAGGTAAGAGCCATGTCCAGTATACATTTAAAGCCATGGTCCGCAGGCGACCATAAGGAAACACTAGGGAAGAAAAGAGATCTGGGGCACCTGGGTGGCTCCGTCAGTGAAGCGGTCCGACTCCATTTCAGCTCAGGTCATGATCTCATGTTCGTGAGTTCGAGCCCTGTATGGGGCTCTGGGCTGGCAGTCCGGAGCCTGCTTGGGATTCTCTGTCTCCCTCTCTCTCTGCCCCACTCCTGCTTGTGGCCTTTCTCTCAAAACAAACTTTTTTTAAAAAAATAGTTTTATTTATTTCTAGGAGAGAGAGAGAGAGCGTGAGCAGGGGAGGGTCAGAGAGAGAGAGAGAGATACAGACTCTGAAATAGGCTCCAGGCTCTGAGCTGGCAGTCAGCACAGAGCCCGACGCGGGGCTCCAACCCACAAACAGCCAGATCATGACCTAAGCAAAAATCGGACGCTTAACCGACTAAGCCACCCAGGCGCCCCTCAAAATAAACTTTTTAAAGGAGAAAAAGAAAAGAAAAATATAAGGACAGAGCCCTGGGGGCACTCCACCATTCAGAAGTCAGGAGATGAGGAGGAACCTAAGAACACTGAGGGTCAGTGATGTAGGGAAAAAGCCAGGAGAGGGGCGTCTGGGGGGCTCAGCTGGTGAAGCATCTGCGTCTTGATTTCGGCTCAGGTCATGATCTCATGGTTCATGGGTTCAAGCCCCAAGTCAGGCTCTGAGTTGAAAGCACAGAGCCTGCTTGGGATTCTCTCTCTCTTTCTCTCTCTCTCTCTCAAAACAAATAAACTTTTTCTTTCTTTCTTTTTTTTTTAAGAAGAAGAAAAAAAAAAAGAAAAGCCAAGAGACTGTGATGTCCTGGAGGGAAGGAGAGGTCAACTTCATTGATTATGCAGAAGGGACAAGTCAGGGGAAGATGGGGAAAATTGATCCTTGGATCTGGCGGCATGTGAATTGTTGATGATTGCATAGGCAAAACCCTCAGTTTCATTCCTTCCTATGTAGGGAAAAACCCAGTGGTCCCCTGTATGTCTCCTGTACCTTCACAGGCAACACTTCTGACCCTTCTGGTCACCAAATGTCTTTCCCCACACCAAACAATTCAAGGACACCAGCAGGGGGGTCCAAGAATTCAACTCAGTTCTGATGGTATTTACCTAGAAATGGCACGAGATTCCACAGGTTAACAGCTTAGGCCCAGAAGACTGCCGCCCAACTCCAGATGCCAGTCACAAGCCCAGGCTACCCCCGGTACTTCTGACCTACCGGCTACGGATCAGAAGTTCCAATAACCTCTCCCTCTCTTGGGTTCGATTAATGTGCCAGGGCAGCAAACAGGACTCAGGGAAACACATCCAGTTTATTAAAAGATATGATAGAAGAGCCAGATGAAAAGATACATAGGGCCAGCTCCCAAACAAGGGAGCCTCTGTCCCCATGGAGTTGGGTTCCTCACCCCCCCGGAATGGACGTGTTCGCCAGCCTGCAAGCTCTCTGAGCCCCCTACTACTGGGATGGCATGGAGACTTCATCACGCAGGCATGACCAATGATTAACTCCATCCCCATCCCGTTGGCGCGCTCCGAAGGATGGCGTTGACGCTGAACATTCCAAGCTACTAATCACAGCTCGGGCTTTCTGGTGACCAGCCCCCACCCAAGGGCCACGCAGGACCTCATGCAGAGTCACTCCAACAGCACAAAGGGTGCTCCTAGTGCTCTCTTTTTTTTTTTTTTTTTAGAAATTTTTTGTTTTATTTATTTCTGAGAGAGAGACAGCCTGAACAGGGGAGGGTCAGAGACAGAGGTAGATACAGAATCCGAAGCAGGCTCCAGGCTCTGAGCTGTCAGCACAGAGCCTGACACGGGGCTCAAACCCACCAACTGTGGGTCGCTCAGTCGGTTGAGCTTCTGACTTTGCTTAGCTCAGGTGTTCTAGCCCCACGTGGAGCTCCCTTTGGATCCTCTGCCCCCCTGTCTCTGCCCCTCCTGCACTCGGACTCTCCGTCTCAAAAATTTTTAAACATTTTTTAAAAACCTCACAATGATCTTAAGAAGAACTACTTTGGTGGAGTGGTGGGAGGCAAAGGCCAGATTGGAGTATGTAAAAGAGACGGTTCCGGGAGAAAGACGAGAGGCAGCAAATGCAGGCCACTCTTTCGAGCGGTTTAGAAAAAGGGAAGGAGACAAATGAGGCAAGCGCCGGCGGAAATCGTTTTTTTTCTTCACGTGGAGACTAAACAGCATATCTGTGTGCAAATAGAAAAGATTCAGTAGAGGAGGAAAAATTGGTGATGCAGGAGCGACGCACAGTCCCTTAGAGCAACAGCACTGCGCAGACACTCCGTATAGAATCTTCAACCCTAAATGTTGGAAAAGACCTCAAAAGTGATGCACTCCAACTACCTTCTGTATGCAGGAGATCCCCCCAATGAAGCCTCTCAGAAAATACTGGTCCGGCCTCTGCTTGAACATCTCCAGGGATGATGAACCGGTTCCTTCTCAAAGCAGCCATTTATTTGCCAGTTAGGACCCGCCCCCACACACACACCATCGGTTAGGTAGCACTTCGTAATTGCATTGAGCGGAAATCCGCCTCTCTGTCAATTGTCAATTTCGCCCATGGGCCCATGCTCTGTGATCCGGCGCCACGACCACTCACAGTAATCTACATTGCCACGAATTTTGCCGATGCCAAGCCCTCTTTTTTATAGACCACCTCTCACGGAATGCTCACAATAGCACGGTGAGGAAGGTATTAGCCTCCCCCTTGCACCAAGGGAGAAACTGAGGCTCAGGGAGATACAGCGACTTACCAAAAGGGGCAGACTTGGTGAGTTGCAAAGCTGTGAATTCAGCTGGGGGGAAGGGAGGGTTCTGAGTCCAAAGCCCACTCTACACTCCTCCACTCTGCACCAAGTCCCCTCCATCTCTCCCACGGGCCAGCCCTTCAGTTTTTTCAAAGCAGCTGTCGTGTTCCCCCCATGAGCCTTCTCCTTCTCAATTTCTTTCAACCACATGGCATCAGTCGTCCCTTCACTCCTGGCCACTCCCACCATGAGGCTCCAAAATCTGAATACAATATTCCAGGTGGGGTCTGGTCAGCCCTGTGAAGAACAACCTTCTTGTGCCCCACCCCCTTTGGCTCCCCCGCCCCCCTTCCTGCAGCCTGGAATCAAATTCCTGCCTTGGTAACGAGCCGCCTCTGTCAATCTGTTGTCTTACTCATTTTTCACTCATAAATATGAATAATTTGCATATGTGTTTGGTCTGTTTTGTTCCTTTGCAAAATCTTCCGTCCCCAGGAGCCCTGAAAAACAAGTGTTACATGAGCACAGAAGGAGAGGCTTGAGGCAGTCCCGACATTTAATTATACTTTGAATTGCGTGGAGTGTGAAACCGACCCTACCCACTTGCTGGATTCGGCATGTGGGTCCTATCTGTCTTTGGAAGGAGTGTGTCCTCTGTCTGGATCCCAATGAATGAAATCATGTCGAGCTGTTGCCTCCGTGTGGATTTCCAGCAGCTCTAAACGGCTGGCAGGGAGGAAACAAATCAAGTGACTATTCTTCCCAGGCTGCTCTTGACAAGCTGGCTTTCAGGGGACCCTAGGAACACAACCCCTGATGATGCCAGCTGGCCAGACGATTCTTCCTTATGCCTTAAGGGAACAGCCAAACTCCCCAAAGAATGGGAACCACCCCTGGATAGGTAATACTGAGCTGTAGGCTTCCGGGTCCTAGAGCACCCAGCAGGCATTCGACCCCAAACCCTCCACTGTCCTGCCAGAGATGGCGTGCAAATCCATTAGCAGTGGCCCTGGGACCGGCTTCAAAGCCCTCTCCCTCTCCCTGCCCTTGCTGTGTGGGCACTGCTAGCCGTTCCCTGGAGGAGCTGGCCCAGGGATGGTGTCGTGTCTTGAGAGCCCGTGCTGGGCTCGAGGCCCTTCTTGCCCCCTCTGCCAACTCGAACCACACCCAGCACATCAGGCAGAGAGATCGGGCTCTTAGCGGACCAACTGGGAGAAACTGTCCACACCTGCCCTAACCAACAGGTGAAAACAGAGCATGGTTCGGTTCCAGAGCGACAGGATGCACAAGTGAGAGCCCCGGACTCCATGTCACCACAGGCACAGACCCTGTTTCTTAATCTCGAGAGCCAGCACGGACGACAACGAAGCATGATACAAAATAAAGCCAGGGGCACCTGGGTGGCTCAGTTGGTTTAAGCGTCTGACTCTTGGTTTCAGCTCAGGTCACGATCTCGCGATTAGTGAGATCGAGCCCTGCGTTGGGCTCTGCACTGTGAGCATGGAGCCTGCTTGGGATTCTGTCTCTCTCAAAATAAATAAACTTAAAAAAAGTAATAAACATGATCCCTTGAGGCCACAGCCCCTTCCAGCCTCTACTATAGGGCGCCTGGGTGGCTTAGTAGGTTAAGCATCTGACTCTTGGTCTCAGCTCAGGCCATGATCTCCTGGTTGATGAGTTCGAGCCCCACATCAGGCCCTGCGCTGATGGCACGGAGCCTGCTTGGGATTCTGTCTCTCCTTCTTTCTGCCCCTCACCTGGTTGTTCTCTCTCTCTCTCTCTCTCAAAATAAATGGATAAACTTTAAAAATAAATAAATAAATAAACCCCAAACTGCTTTATGTTGAGATCTCACCAGATTCTGCCCACTTGAGTCAGAACACTGTTCAAGTGAACTCAGCCACTCACAGGGGCCACTGAAACATTTGAGGCCAAGACTTGGAGGCCTTGAGTCATTTAGGAAGATGCCACAAGCCCAAGCAGGGAGCTACTGTCTCCGGTTTACTTCACATAAAGGGCGGGTGTGGTGTCCCAGAGGAGCCACCATGAAACGTAGGGCTGAGTGTGCCTCCAGGAAAGGCCTCCAAGAGGCCGTCTCTCTCCCCTGCTGGGCTCCCCCGTGTCTGAGATCTCCATCATTAGAGCCACTCCTGCATGTTAAGGCATTGAAGGTCCCCTGTGTTAATAAGGCAAAGATTTCAGAGTATAGGCTATTGGCTAAACATCCGCCCCTTGAGCCACACTGCCCGGGTTTGAGTCCCAGCTCCACCACAATCTAGCTGTGCGATCTTGGGTGAGTCGCTTCACTTCTCCGGGCCTCAATTTTCACATCTGTAAAATGGAAGTAACAACGGAAAGGGTAGTTTGAGGATTCGAGGAGTAACTACATGTAAACAGTAGAAGTGCCCAGCAGATGTTACCATCATGTTACCATCACGACGGGGTCAGATTGGGAAGGGCTTCGAATGCCAGGCTAAGGAACAATGCGGGCTCAGGTCCTGCCTAGTTCCCAGAGTCTACTCCTCCCCAGTCCATGACTGGGGCCAGTTTCTGAGGATGGTGCACTCTGGGGCTCTGCCTGGGGTCACCCTTACTGCCAGGCCAGTCCTGACTTCAGCCCTTGGCTCTGATAACTGGCAGCCCCCTTGGGTCCCCTCCGTCATGCTTCAGTTCTCGCTGCTAAATGGCTGTCTTTACCTCTGAGCTTGCTTTGGGACCTCCCCCCCACACCCCCGCCCTGGGTAGGAAATTGAGACATACGTCATTGAGAACCATTTGGCTGCTCTATGGAAACATGCTGGGTTAGGTGTTCCAGACTGCAAGGATTCTGTGAGGGGGAAAGTGATCGGGACTAGAGCAATCAGGCAGAGCTGCCTGGAGGAAGCAGAACCAGGATAGGTAGCATGGGCATTGGTAGAAGGTGGAAGAGAAAAGCTTGGAGTCTGGTCACGTGCCTGGACCTTTAGCTCAGCCTCCTAAAACTCACTTTACCGTGTGGTTCAAGTACGCAGTTCCTCGCTGTCTGTCCTGTCCAACGGCAGTTAGCTGGGTCCTATCCGGCTATATCCAGAGAGGTGGCAATGCCTACTAAAACTGAGGACAGCAGTGGCACGTGTGGACCTGGACGGTGGCACATCGATGCCCTCTGTTGATGGACGGTCATTGGAGCAGTACCGAGCGGACCCTTGAAATAAAAACGATACTGGATCTTTAAAAGCAGCATCATGGGGCGCCTGGGTGGCTTAGTCGGTTAAGCGTCCGACTTTCGCTTAGGTCATGATCTCGCGGTTCGTGGGTTCGGGCCCCGCGTCGGGCTCTGTGCTGACTGCCAGCTCAGAGCCTGGAGCCTGTTTCAGTCTGTGACTCCCTCTCTCTCTGACCCTCCC
Source organism: Hyaena hyaena (assembly GCF_003009895.1). Taxonomy (NCBI): domain Eukaryota; kingdom Metazoa; phylum Chordata; class Mammalia; order Carnivora; family Hyaenidae; genus Hyaena; species Hyaena hyaena. The sequence continues at coordinate 247,844 of NW_024081475.1, read as the reverse complement.
CTGCTCACGCTGTCTCTCTCTCTCCTAGAAATAAATAAAAAAAAAAAACTTAAAAAAAAAAAAAAAAAAAAAAAAGCAGCATCATTATCATCTAAAGCCAACTGCCTCATTCTCTTTGGAGAACCCCCAAGAGGAACCGGGCCAGGCCCTCATTTTCTTTCACAAACCCTCAGCATCAGGGCATGGGTGGTGCACAGGATTTATTTATCCCAGTGCTTCTCAAACGATCTGTGGTGAAAGATAAGTTATTTATCTTTTTTTAAAATTTCCAATCTGTCACAGGCAGATACTTGTGTAAAATTTTTTTAAAAAATGAATCATGTGCTTCGATGCCGAAGTAATATGAAATTTCTGTAAATGCTTCTAAGCTCTCAGTTTCTGTTCTTATACTGTTTGTTGGACTGGCATCAGTCCACAGACCACACCATTCTAGGCCTCTCTGAATTCCATCTGCTCAGTGAGGAGATGCTGACAGCATGCTTAATGGACTCCCCCAAGAAAGGCTGGCTCTGTTGAGACTCCGTCCGTTCCCTACCCAAAGCAATGATGGAATGGATGCCAGCTTGGGAGACAATCTACCACTTGCTAGCAGCCATGTGACCTCGGACAAGTTGCTTAGCCTCTCTGAGCCTCAGTATCTGCATCTGTAAAATGAGTACCTTTCTTGTGAGACTGTTGTTTGAATTCAAGGAGATCTAACACATGGAAAGCAGTTGGTGCAGTAACTGGCATGTTGCTACCTCTGCGGGCTCCTTAAAGTGGTATTATCTATGGGGCAGCTGGACTAGAGGCAATACTACATATTGGTTAAGAGCCCAGGTTTAGGATGGGGCACCTGGGTGGCTCAGTCAGTTAAGCGTCCAACTTCGACTCAGGTCATGATCTCACGGTTTGTGGGTTCGAGCCCCACGTTGGGCTCTGTGCTGACAGCTAGCTCAGAGCCTGGTGCCTGCTTCTGGTTCTGTGTCTCCCTCTCTCTCTGACCCTCCCCTACTCACTCTGCCTCTCTCTCTCAGAAATAAATAAAATATTAAAAAAAAAAAAAAGAGCCCAGGTTTAGGAGTCATTGCCCATTTGGCGTGGAATGCCAGCACGGCCGCCTGATCCATTTGTCATCTGTAAAATGAAGCCAACGCTCGGACCTACCTCCTAGGGCTGTGAGGAGGGCTCAGTGCTCGGCTCTGCATCATGCACGTGGTCAGCACACAATTCCAACATCCTCTCTCTAATCCTAACCCCTACTCTCCCATAGACCAGCCGGAGGGAAACACGCCCTCAGCTGAGAAAATAAGATTTAGTATTGACCATTCTGAAACCAGAAACTGTGTGTCGCTGAATCAGCCAGAATCTTTTGGTCGTAATTGAGGGAGCATGGGCATTGGAGCCAAACAGACCCATTTGAATACAGGCTCCGTCACATATATTTACACAAAGAGTAATATACACAACACACGGGTTGACGGTGGCGCCCTCATCCGGTCCGGTCCCTTTGTAAGATGGTCCCTGATACATATCCTGACGGAGCAAGAGGAATCCCACAACACAGAAAGACTGATGGTGACGTCGGCCCTCTTTCGTTTTATTTTTAGCTTATTGCAGAGCTCTGCCGTTTCTGTGTTGGGTTGTGAATTTACAGATTATATCATCTGGTTTTAACTAAACTGGTCCTCCCCAAATGGAAAAGTGGCTTGAAAATATTCCTACAAAACCGCAGCCTGAAGGAAGATAATATGAAGAACACAGCACAAGCGAACGGCAGAACTGACTCATCTCCACTCTGAGTGTGACCTTCTTATCTGCCCCATTACAAAGTAACAGCAACGACACATTGGTTCTGATAAGAAATCAGCCAAAAGTATCTATTTCTTGATCTGGCTGCCGGCGGTAAGTGTGCCAAGCTGTACACTTACGATTTGTGTACTTTTCTGCATGTATGTCCTAATTGTTTCAGTTTATACTAAAAAACTGGGCATCTAGACCAAAGTTAAACCTCTACGAGTTTTTCAGCAATGTTTAACATCATGTGAGTTTCAACACAGCCACTCTACTAAATCTTACTCAATGTACAGATACATGTTTAGAAGCTGCATTTGGAGTTTCTTGCCAAATGATGAAAGACAAAAGTTCGCAGATCCCTTTGGGAAAACACTTGTTTTTCCTATCATGGCAAAAAATGGTCACAACAAATCCATGTGAAATAATATGGTGACAAACTAAGATTCATTCTTTTGTCAGCAAATACTGTCGGAAGGCATCTAGATACAGTGTAGGAAGCTTGCTATACAACTGGATAAAATGTTTCTAACATTTGCAGCTTAGTATTTACAGGGCTTTCTGTTATAGCTAGATTCTGTTTCATTAATGAAATCCATGAAGAACCACTTTTTTGCCTGGGCTGCTCAAGGAAAGATATAAAGAAGATGTAGTCTGAACAGAAAATTACTGGTTTACTTATTTTATTTGATTATTTAAAAACTTTTTTGGGGCGCTTGGGTGGCTCAGCCGGTTGAGCGTCCAACTTCGGCTCGGGTCATGATCTCATGGTTCGTGGGTTCAAGCCCCGCGTCGGGCTCTGTGCTGACAGCTAGCTCAGAGCCTGGAGCCTGTTTCGAATTGTGTCTCCTTCTCTGTCTGCCCCTCCCCCACTCACACTCTGTCTCTGAAAAATAAATAAATGTAAGAAAAAAAAAGAAACTCATAACCCTGAGATCAAGAGTCTCAGGCTCTACTGACTGAGCTGGTCAGGTGCCCCCTAATTTTAAAAAATATCTTATAGAAAAACTGGAAATACAGCTTTTTACACAAATGGAGTTTTGCTTTGTCAGGAATTCTATTTGAAAAGTGGGGGTGGGTTTCAAGGTAAGTTTACTGAGAAAGTTGACAAGCTGTCACAGCTAGGATGTTGAAGCCTGAGATAGGCAAAGTGTGTTAGGAGTCATCTAGTATGATATAGAAACTAGACTTTGGAAATACAGTAAAATCTTTACAGTGCTCTGTAGCGTGACAGGTAGAGAATGACACTCCCATTGTCACTTTGGTACCACACAGATGCTGTTTATTTTGTGACAAGTCCTTAAAAGAGTTTTCAACCTGAAAGATAAGCTTTCCTTTCACACAGAGATATGTGTTTCAAATTTACTGACTTCTTCCATGATGTCCTATACCAGTCAGTGAACATTTTTTAAAAAATTATAAGCGCCCCCAATCTAGCTGGTCAAGGTTAAATTGATATTTTAACAATGAGTGAGAAAGTAGCTGCTTTGGAAGGAAACACAGTTCTTGGAGAGAACATTTGGAAAACGAATACATGTGTTTTGGCTGTTATGTCATTTTATTGCCAAAAATGACGTGAGCTGCACACCTAGAAAACCTCTCATATCTGCACACTTAAGAACCTGGGACTGACATTTTCTGCCCCGGTCTAAAATCTTTCAAATGTAGGGTTTCTGTGGGTTTTAAAGACCTTCGTTAAAAACATAAAAGTTCAACGGGCACTGATTGGTTGGCAAGAACAAATGATCCACATCAGGAAAGGTGTCCGTTTACCAGCTGAATTTCATCGAAAACCGTTGCATAATTGGTGGGTGGAAGTGAACACTGGGAATGAGGACGTAGTAAGCCCAGCCAGTGGAATCTGTCTTCTGTTAGGGGCTGTGTGTGTTATTGAGGCATCTTTCTCATCTATGACAGCCCCTGAAACCAAATGCTGAAATAAACCAAGCTTAGAACCACATCTTTGCAGGGGCTCGTGGCCAGCTCAGCCAGAAGAGTATGCAACTCTTGCTCTCGGGGTCCTGCGTTCAAGCCCCAGGTTGGGTGTGGAGATTACTTAAAACAGTAATAAAGGGGAACCTGGGTGGCTCAGTAGGTTAAGCATTGGACGCTTGATCTCAGCTCAGGTCTTGATCTCAGTTCTTGATCTTAGTGTTGGGAGTTCAAGCCCCACATTGGGCTTCACGTTAGACATGAAACCTATTTAAAAAATAATAATTAAAAAAAATCTTAAAAAAAAAAAAAGAGAACCACACCTTTGCATAGCTATATTACAATGTGAACCTGAGGTTTAAAAAAAATGAAGCATATATTGGGGCACCTGGGTGACTCAGTTGGTTCAGCATCCAACTTCAGCTCAGGTCATGATCTCACGGTTCATAAGTTCAAGCCCCGCATGAGGCTGTCAGTGCAGAGCCCGCTTTGCATCCTCTGTCTCCTTTTCTCTCTCTGCCCCTCCCCTGCTCGTGCTCTCTCTCTCTCACAAAAATAAACATTTAAAAAAAATTTTAGGGGCGCCTGGGTGGCTCAGTCAGTTAAGCATCCAACTTTGGCTCAGATCATGATCTTGCAGTCCATGGGTTCGAGCCCCATGTCAGGCTCTGTGCTGACAGCTCAGAGCCTGGAGCCTACTTCGGATTCTGTGTCTCCCTCTCTCTCTCTCTGTCCTCCCTCACTTGCTCTCTGTCTGTCTCTTTCTCAAAAATGAATAAACATTTTTTAAAAAGAGAGAAAATGTCCTTGTTGTGTATGCTTGGCACATAAGTCCTCAGTGGGTGCTGACCCTAACTGTAGCCTCTGTATGAGGGATGCATGAGAGGTGGTGTAAGATACGATCAAAGCCACGACCCATGCAATCAGGCCAAATTGAATGGGTTCCCCTGATGCTAGCTCAGTGAATGTGGACACATTATTTTCACTTGGCCTCATTTTCTCATTAGTCCCCATTTCTTAGAGTTACTGTAAAGATTAGAGAGAATGCACTTTTTTGGTAACAGCTTTATTGAAATATAATCCGCATATCATATAATTCACCATTTTATTTTAGTTTAGTTAACGCTTATGTTTGAGAGAGAGAAAAAGATAGAGCACAAGCAGGGGAGGGGCAGAGAGAGAGAGGGAGACACAGAATCCGAAGCAGGCTCCAAGCTCTGAGCTGTTAGCACAGAGCCCAACGCAGGGCTCGAACCCATGAACGGTGAGATCATGACCTGAGCTGAAGTCAGATGCTTAATCGACTGAGCCACCCAGGAGCCCCATAATTCGTGATTTTAAAGTGTATCCCTGGAAGATTTTTAGCATATTTGCACACTTATGCAACTATCACCACTACCTAATTCTGGAACATTTTTGACACCCCCAATTAGCAGTTACTCTCCAATAGCCTTTTCCTGCCTCCACTCCACCCCCAGCCTGGGCCATCACTAACCTACTTTCTGTCTCTGTGGATTTGCCTCTTCTGGACATTTTGTATAAATGGAATCAGGCAATATGTGGTCTTTTGTGTCTGACTCCTTTCACTTGGCACCATGTTTTCAAGGTCCCTCCATGTTGTAGCATGTGTCATTATTTAATCCTTTTCTTTTTTAGCATGAGCAGGGGAGAGACAGAGAGAGAACAGAGGATCGAGGATCCCAATGGGGGCTCAAACTCGAGAACCGTGAGATCACTGCCTGAGCTGAAGTCGAACGCTCAACCGACTGAGCCACCCAGGTGCCCCTAATTCCTTTTGATGACCTAATAATATTCCATTGCACGGATACACTTCATTCTGTTTATCCATTTATCTGTTGGACATTGGGATTAGGTCTATCTTTCACTTGTGAACAGAAGTGCTCTGAGCTCTCGTGTGTGATTACTCATGTTTAATGCTTGGCACAGAGCCGGCCAGGCACCCAAGTGCTCAGTACCAGCAGGTAGGTGTTATCCTTATCATTAGGGAGTGCTACATCGCGTGATTTGAGGCGCCGCTCGTCTGGATTAGAAACAGAAGGCAGAAGGTGCCATGGACAACATTCACTTAGCGCACAGCGTTGCTGACGGCTGACCTTGGCTGCCAAACCCAAATGAATAAGACAGCATGACATGGGGGTGTGAACACAGACGCACTTTTGAGCTGTGTGTCTCTGGGCATGTCACTTAAGCTCTCTCAGCCTTATGTGTGAGTTGGGTATAAATACTGTCTTTACTACGTGCCTCCCAGGCTTGCTGCACGAGTCAGAGAAATCATGAAAAACCATGAAAGCGCTTTGAAAACTCTCGAGGGAGTCTTATTCCAAGCATTACATATTACAGACGCTGAGTCCTCTCAATAAAGGAAACATTTTGCTCTGTTCACCCTCCTCCTCTCTCCAGATCGCTCACATTCTCTTCAAGGTGACACCCTGGACTTCTCACCACAGCCCCTGATGCTTGCACTTCCTTCTGTGCATCTTTTTTTTTTAATTTTTCTTTTATTTTTTTTTTTACAAATAGTTTATTGTCAAATTAGTTTCCACATAACACTCAGTGCTCATCCCCACAAGTGTCCTCCTCCATGCCCATCCCTCCTCCCCCCCACATCCATCAGTCCTCAGTTTTTTTTCAGCATTCAAGAGTCTCTCGGGGCGCCCGGGTGGCTTAGTCGGTTAAGCGTCCGACTTTCGCCCAGGTCATGATCTCGCGGTTCGTGGGTTCGAGCCCCGCGTCGGGCTCTGTGCTGACTGCCAGCTCAGAGCCTGGAGCCTGTTTCAGTCTGTGACTCCCTCTCTCTCTGACCCTCCCCTGTTCACGCTGTCTCTCTCTCTCTCCTAGAAATAAATTAAAAAACAAAAACAAAAACAAAAACAAAAACAAAAAGTCTCTCATGGTTTGCCTCTCTCCCTTTCCCCCACCATTTCCGCCCTTCTTCTCCCCCTTGTTCCTCCGTCAAGTTCCTCCTAATCCTCCTATACGTGCAAACATATGGTATTTGTCCTTCTCTGCCTGACTTATTTCACTCAGCATAACACCCTCAAGGTCCATCCATGTTGCTACACATGGCCAGATTTCATTGTTTCTCATTGCCATGTAGTATTCCATGGTGTGCATCTACTTTTTAACGGCCAGGGGTGAGGAATCGAGCTGAAAACTTGAATCCACATCAACAAAGGACCTGCAAGGCCTCTTCCCCACCATCCCCCCCCACCCCCTGGAAATCTGTGCGACCTTTCTGGTTCTCTCCGTCTCTGGTTGGTTAGAGCGCCCTCGTGTGTGTCCGCGTGGTAATACTTCGAGGAAACGTCCGGGATGTGACATTTTCAAAGCAGTATCAGATGTGTAATGGAAATTTTTTTTTTCTCTCGTCACACTTCAGGGCCCATGCTTGACACGTGGACTCCAGTTAAGCCATTGCAGCCCAAGTCTTAGGAAGTTTCCTATTTGCGCCAGGGCCTGAGCCTAAAGATTTCTTTCTGCTCCTGGCACGCCCCTTCCTCCTCAGCCATTTTGAAAAACCCTTGGTCTCATTGTTCACAGATCAACTTGGTCCTACCTCCTTCTCCTATTCCAAGCTTCCCCTGCTCCCAGAGTAAGAGCATAATTTTTTTTCCCCAAAATGTACATCCCAGGGCCCATGGGTGGCTCAGTCCGTTGGGCGTTGGACTTCAGCTCAGATCATGATCTCACGATTTGTGAATTCGAGCCCCGCATTGGGCTCTGTGCAGACGACTCGGAGCCTGGAGCCTGCTTCGGATTCTGCGTCTACCTCACTCTCTCTGGCCCTCCCTGTTCGCACTCTGTCTCTCAAAAATGAATAAAAACATTTTTAAAAAAATGTTGTTTAAACGTACATTCCCACCTTACTGAAGGACGGGGTGGGGGTGGGGGGGGGAGTAATTCCAAAGTAGTAGGAAAGAATTTTTAAAGTGGTCACTAAATGTGATTTGTTCTATCGTCTAAGGAAAAGGTACTCAGAATGTGAAACTTTTCACAGGGGTACCCTCAGCTAAAGTCCTGACACGTGGAGAGGGGGAAATGACAACCAGAGACAGTTACGCCCGGCGGTGGGCGCGCGCGCGCGCGCGCGCGCGCACACACACACACACACACACTCAAGCATTCGCTCGCGCGCGTGCACACACATTCGCACACAGCCACACATTCTTTGGCTCAGCGGGAAAGGCCCTTTCTCTCATGGCTTTCTCTATTGAGAATCATGTAATGATATTAACACAGGTCTCCGGAAGAAAGGAAACCTAGTGTATATTTAGCACTTCTAGAATGATCCCTGCCCCCTCCATCCGCAAGGATTATGGACGCCGGAGGGACTTTCCTCCCCATATTCCACATGTTCCCCTCTTGCCTGTTTTGCAGCTATGGATTTTTCTATAAATCTGTAAGCTTCACTGGCAAAGCCCACTGGGGACCAAAGATACATGTGCCTTTGGCTTCACCCCCAGGATTGTGTTCCTGAAAAGTCGCCTAGAACCTCACCTTTGGTTTTCTTCGCCTCCTGCCATCCTTCCTGACAGGTCAACCACAGCTGAAAAATGAAGAAACAACCAACAAAATATGAAGTTGTAGGTCAAATGGTCCAGGATCTGTAAACAAACCCACAAATGCACCAGCGAGGGTATTTACGAAAGCCACCAGGCATCGTCATTTGAAATGCAAATACCCTCCCTGAAAGTACTTTTCGGAGGAGATTGTTTCCAAGGGCTTGAGGGGGTTTAGCCCCACTCCCTTTGGGGGTGAGCAGTCACCTGGGCTGGGGTGGGGGGGACGGGCATCTTCTTTAGGAAGGTGAGTACTGTCCTTTCTGCGCTCTGCGTCCTCTACCCACTCCCAGCCGTGAAATTCCAGAAACCCTCTCTCTTGAACCGGAGAGTGTGCTATGACTCTGGGGACCCATGAAGGCAGCTGGTGACCTAGGGTAGGAAGTAAAGTAGCTAAGTAAAGATGGAACGAGTTGCTAGGGAGGTACTGTGGGTTTGGTTTCTGGCAACAAGAGCCAACTAAGCAAGGGCACATGCGTCATGGGTGTGTGGCATTGGTCAGGGGACCGCCTTTGCAGCCTTTGGACTGTAACCAGAGATATTATTAGTGCCAATAGGGAAGGGAATTGCCTGCTTAGTGACGAGGAAAATTAATAGTCCAAGCATTCTCCATGCTGGCATTTTGATGAAAAAAAAAATACTGCTGCAGCTGTTTGCATATTCTGTAAGCGTGCGTGCCTGTGTGTGGTTTGGTGTTTACAAATTTGGGGTTATGGAGGGGAGTTTCCAGAGCGACGGAAGTAGCTGCTTGTCAGTCAGGGTTCATTTTGAAAATGAAAGCCTGAACGCTTGGGGCCCACTCCGGGCCTGGGCCAGGTCGCTGAGGAGCCAGCAAAGGCCAGGAGGTGGCTTTGGCTAGCGGGCTCGGTCAAGCAACCACTTGATCGCTGGGCTTTTTTTATGTGGTTTTTTTTTTTTTTTTTTTTTTTATGAATTGACGCAATCTACGAGTCAGTTTTGGGGTCCTGCAGGCTCAGTCTGAGGCAGGGAGGTGGGAGTGGGCACCTGCCCCAACACACACTGCCTCCCCCCAACCCCCCCCCTCCGCATATACACACAATCACATTTCCCCAGGCTGCCAAACCAGAACAAGGATAGTATGACAGTCGTTGAAGAGGTTAGAGTTTAATTGACATGTCAGAGCACGGGGAAGGAAACAGACCACAGGCGCTGGGTATCACAGGAGGAATGCCAACAGCTAGTTGGGAGAGGGACAGTGATCACTCTGGACTGGGGTAATGAGAGAACGCACACCGGAGAAGGTGGAAACTGAGGTGGACATCAAAGGACAGGGAGAGCTTCCCTGGACAGAAGCTCTGAGGGAGGGCATTCTAGAAGAGGAAGGCAACTGTAAAATATGCTCAGGTTAGGACAAGTCCGTCCATTGGGCTGGAACTGGGGGCTTGTGTGAGTGATTTGCAGTTGATAAGCCTGGCCTGAATGCCAGTCCCACGGTGGTGCGGTGCTGGGACAAAGACTGTGGTGTCACCCAGACCTGCTTGGCCACTTCCTGCTGGGTGACCTTGAGCAAGTGGTCTAACCTCTCTGCAAACCCGGAGCAGCAATGAGGCTTAGCTTTTGAGGTCATTAAGCTTTTGAGGCTTAAAAGAGTTAATATCTATCAAGCATCTAGTACAGCGTCTGGCCCATAATAAACGTTCAAAAATCTATGACGCATGCATGGGCTGTCGGGAAGGAAATCTCAAAATACGCAGGGCAAAATAGTTGAGGGTCAAGGAGGAAGATCCTCTCACACCTTCCGGCGTCGTTGGGCCCAGTGGAGTGGGTTGCCTTGGCCGCAGCCCCCGTCCCCTTTGGCCTAGACTGTTGGGACAGTCTCCTGGCTTCTTGCCTCTGCCTCTCCCTGACTCACCTTCCTTAAACACCACTTTAATCATGGCTGTGTCCCTCTTGACTCAAGAAGCTTCGATGAGGCTCCCCGTTGCCCAGTAAGTGAACTCCCTAACACGCTGGGGAGGGGGCAGGCGGCGAGAACTACCACTCATTTGAGGGAAGGAAGGTCAAACATCGCCAGGGAGACAACAAGGCCACGTCTCTGGGGAGGACAGGGCGTTGCCCTGGCAGCTGACTGATTCACCTGCGCCTGCTTCTTCAAGCCAACTCGGGATCGGTGAAAGAGGTGGAGAGGGCGGGGAGCCGAGCAGGGACCCGCGGGGGTGGGGGATGGCCCTTCTCGGGTCCCCGAGAGAGCTTCCGCCTGGACCTCTGCAGGAATCCCGGACAGCTCGAGGCCCGGCGGGGAAGGCCAAGGCCACGCGAAGGGCAAGAGAAGGGAGCCCAGGTCGCCGGCCGCCTCCGTGAGTGCTAGGGGCGGGCCGACGGCGGCTCAGGGACAAAGTGCAGGGAGACTCCCGAGGAGATAAGAGGGAAAGGCGAAGGAAGGGGGCGGGGAGCCAGCGCCCTGAAGCTCAAGGCTCACGCTCGCGGAGGCCTTGGCTGCGAGCCGAGCTCGGCCCGCCGGGGAGGGGGCGCCCTCGAGCCGCCTCGCCCCAGCCGCGGCGGGGCTGCCGACCCGCCCGCGGGCCGCGGCGGCGGAGCTGCCGGGCAGCTTGCGAGCGCAGGCGGCGGCGGCGGCCCGGCGCGCTCGCCCGCGCCCCTCCCCCCGGAGCGCGCGGTGCGGGAGGCGGGGCTGCCCGGCTCACCTGGCCGTTTGGGGCGGGGCCGCGCGCGACTCGGGGCCGTGGAGGGGGCGGCGGTACCCACGCGGCGCTAGAGGGGCTTGCCCCGCGCACCCGGCCCGAGCTCCCACCCTTCCACGCCACCCCACCCCACACACCTCCCGCGCCGGGCCCTCCCTCGGCTCGCAGCCTCTCTCCCTCCCTCTCCCCTCCTCTGCTCCCTCCCTCCGAGCCCAATTGCTCAAGCTGCTTCCTTCCCCAACGGCGGCGCCAGTTCCTCTGCCGGAGGGGCCCGGGAAGGGCAGCGACCGCTCGACACTGGAAGCGCTGCGACGCCAGCGGCCGGACCATGGCCGAGCCCCGAGGGGCCGCGAACCCGGGGCCCAAGGCCTCCCTGGACATCGCGGCGCCGAGCTCGCGGAGCGCCGCGCCACCCCGCCTCCCGAGAGTGGACACCGGCAGCCTGGGCAGGTACCGGGACCACGCCGCCGCCGCCGCCGCCGCCGCCTCCCGGGACTCCCTCTTGCACGGCTCGCTGATGCTCTCGGGAACGGGCACCAGCCGCCGGCGCGGGGCGCTGCGGGAGCTGCTGGGGCTGCAGGGGGCGGCCCCCGCCAGCCGGCTGTCGGAGGAGCGCGCCGAGGAGCCGTCTCCGGCCGGGACCAGCGGGCCGGGGGGTGGCGGCGGGCTGTGCCTGGAGCCCCACGAGCACGCGTGGATGCTGGCGGCCGCTGAGGGCCGCCTTGAGGTGCTGTGGGAGCAGCTGGAAGCCGAGCCCGGGCTGCTGCTGCGGTGCGACCCGATCACGGGCTACACGGTGCTGCACTGGCTGGCCAAGCACGGGTGCCACGAGGAGCTCATCCTGGTGTACGACTTCGCCCAGCGCCGGGGGCTGCAGCTCGACGTGAGCGCCTCGGGCAGCGGCGGCCTCACGCCCCTCCACCTGGCGGCCCTGCAGGGCCACGACATGGTCATCAAGGTGCTGGTGGGCGCCCTGGGGGCCGACCCCACGCGCCGCGACTACAGCGGCCACCGGGCCTGTCACTACTTGCGGCCCGACGCGCCCCGGAGCTTGCGGGAGCTGTCGGGGGCCGAGGACTGGGAGACCGCGAGCAGCAGAGGGCGGAAGAACGCCAACAACAACAGCAGCGGCGCCACCGCCGCGTGGACGCTGCGACGGACCCCGAGCGCGGTGGGCGCGACCGCAGTGGAGAAGAACTGCACGCCCCGAAAGGAGAAGGACTACGCGGGCAGCCGGGTGGCGCAACTTCAGGGCCTTTTCCGCCAAATATTCCCCTTCTTCCAAGACCGGTGAGGGCGACAGAGAGGCTGGAGAGCACGGAGGGCCGGCGGCGCCGCGTCGAGGCCTCGGTCTCGGGTTGCCTCAGGCCCCACCCGACGGGGCGGCAGCTCGGGTCGCAGGCAGCCCAATGCGCTGGTCCTGCAAGCAGCGGACCCCCTCCGGGTTTGTCTCAGGTACCTGCCCCAGGTCTCTCCTACAGCCACCGGCCAGGAGACCTGGGGACCAGGGTACCCTCACAGAGAGAGAGAGAGAGAAAGAGAGAGAAAGAGAGAGAAGGAGCAAAGACCGAGCTGCCCAGACGCCAGAGTCCCAAAACTACGGGACTAAGGAAGGAGTTGGGAGTGGGAAGGCAGTCCTGCTTGGGAGATGAAGAGTTACACTTCCAAGAGTCATTTCTGGGCAGGCAGAAGCCCTGGGTTTATTAGGAAGCACTTGCTAGAAGAACGAGTTAACACTGTAAAACACTGATAACAGAGGAAACACCTAACCGAAGGTTTGACTAGGCTATTTCTGGGGGCAGAGTCACCCTTCCCCCCAGCCTGCTCCTGACACATCCAGGCTTTACTGGTACTTTTGCTAATGTATCACGGATGACTTCTTAAACATATTAAAGCGGAGTATGTTTTCCTTTCGCATGACAAAGCTGTCCCTTGAGTGACTTTCCCCCCCCCCCCCCCATTAACCACAGAGTGCGGGAAGCTTCCTACTTTTGCAGGGAAGAGTTCACCAACCCATGGCCAGGAGCTAGTGATCCGAGCGGCTCCGGACTTCGTTCCCACAGCAGATGGCCAAGCCGTGCACTGGAAGGAGCTCCTTTCACCTTGGCTCTTACAGTTTGCCTGTCTCCCGGGTTCTTTGGCGGTTAGGTCTGGCTCTCGAACAAGTCTTATCCCCGAGGAGTGGTCTGTAGGGGGCAGAGGGGTGGGAAAAGGAAAAAAAATTTGCAAGTGTATGTACGTTTCTGATACTTGGTGGTGAGTCATGTAATTTACCTGGACTTCTGCCCTCCCAGGAGACACACCCACTGACACTTTTTTTCAAGATAGAGCTTTTTTTTTTAAATTTTTTTTATTTCTAGGAGAGAGAGAGACAGCATGAGCAGAGGAGGGTCAGAGAGAGAGGGAGACACAGACTCTGAAATAGGCTCCAGGCTCTGAGCTGGCAGTCAACACAGAGCCCGACGCGGGGCTTGAACCCACGAACCGCGAGATCATGACCTAAGCGAAAGTCGGACGCTTAATCGACTAAGCCACCCAGGCGCGCCAAGATAGCGCTTCTTTAATCATCAACATTACTTTTTCATGACATGTAATAGATCAGTTATAGTTTGGAAGCTTGCTCCCATTCAGAAATTGTGTATGAAGCGAGTAGAATACAGGAGGGTTTACTTTGGCTGAAAGGAGAGAAAAGTCGTTGGTGGCTAGGGACCTGTGCTGCCTTAGAGAACAGTGCATTTTCAAAATAGCACTGTATCCCTGGAAGATTGGACAGCCCTTGCAATGCACTGCTGTGTCCCCAGCCCTCCCCTCCCCGTCCTTGAACACCAGGGAGACGCTGAGCCCTGACAGAATGCAGAAAGTCCACCCTGAGCTCATCCACCCTGGTTTCCACCTCTGCCTGGCTCCCCCGGTTTGCCCCTCTCTGTTACCTCCTCTATGCTGGAAACGTTACAATCTTCCCTTAATAACCCACCGGGTTCTGGTCATCCATAAAATGATCCAAACCCTCCCTGCCTACGTTTTCGGCTGGTCACCGGTTTCTAGGAACGGCACCCTAAAACACATGTACAGCGCGATGCAGCAATAACTTTTTGTTCTCGATGAACTTCTTCGATGTCTGAAAGGGTGAACAGTTCCTGGATGCCTGCAGTTGGCATCAGCATCTGGCACAACCCACTCCGCCCCCATGCCCATTTTGTAGATGCACATTGGGTAACTGATGCAGGGCTGTGGGTTCCCCCTCCCCGCCCCCCGCCCTTGACAGCCGCCAAGGTGGGTTGGGCTTGGTGAAGGCTGTGGGGGCGGGGCCTTCCTGCCCAGCCCCTGGGGCTGCGGGCCGGCTCCTGGCTTGGAGGGAAGATCGGCTTGTGCAACTGCCCAACATTCAGAGGACAGTTAGAACAGTAGTCCCATCTTCGTGGGAAATGTGTGACCCCAAGCATCTTAACTATCAGCAAATCTGAGGACCTGAGACGCGCGTCTGGCCCGCTTTTCCCGAAATGAACCCCCCCCCCCGCCCGCCCCAGTCAGCCGGAAGATTTGAGAGCACTTTGTAGAGTTTCTCCCAAAGTCAGCGATTCCTCCGCACAGCTTTTTCTCATCATGTGATACTGCCCAGCCTACCTCCTCCATGTAAAATTGAGGTTTGGCTGCAGGGGACAAACTCCCTTGCTGAAAAGTCTCCATGCCTAACATCAAGCCATTGGCATTCCTGGTATGCTGTTTGAGGCAAGACTGGTATGCTTACCCCAAGAGAAGGAACAAATTCCCTGAGAAACTGCTTTCCCGGGGAGCTAAGCAGATGATGCAAATCTGCGTTCTGGCTGAGGAGAGGTGACAGAAGCAGGGCTGTGACAGGTGAGTGCGAGAGCTTCTGGTGGCCCCACCCAGGCGCAAGGTGCAGGAAGGGCTTTTCCAAGGGAGGAAGGTAAGGCGGGGTCCCAGGCTCCGGGAGTGCCTGCGGCGTTGGTGAGAGGAGTTATGTTGGGAGAATAAGGCAAGTACCAAAAATGTAAATCCGCAGGTCTGGCAGGAAGGTGGGAGCCGGGGAGTAGTTTGGGGCAAAAGCTGGAGAAGTGGGTGGCGGTTCAGAGCACCAAGGGTCTCAAAGGTCATGTTTGGAGAGGAACATAGATGTTAACCTAAAGGTAGCCGGGAGCCATAGAAGGTTTCCAAGCAGAGGAGTAACCCAATGGGATTTTCAAAAAGTCACTCTGGCAGTCACATGGAGGATGGGTGTGCCAGGGAGACTGTGGTGTGGGGGGAGGGGAGCGTGGAGCATCACACAAGCCAAGCGTTTCTGGAGAAATGCTTCAAGAAAAGCCATGCTTCAGCTGACAAGTTCAAAGAACCCTGTGGAGAGCCGTGGCTTTCAAATTTTTGTTTCCTCCGTAGAATTTGCTCTCACAAAGCTTACCTCAAAGCCCCACGTGTAAACCTGGCTGACACGGAGAGGAACAGATGGTGGTACACAGTGACCGCCCCCTCCCCACCCCTGAGCAAAATTCAAAACCACTGGTGTGCAAAGCGCTCAGCCTAGCCTGGGTTTGAATGCTGACTACCGATTAGTGACCTTCAGCAGGTCACTCACCCCTCTGAGTTGTGCTTTCTCCATCAGCAAAATGGGATCAACACCACCTCCCTAGCAGGGTTCTGAGGGTTTGAGATAATGTACGTGCAACAGCCTAGCACCCTCAGGGACACACAGAGAACAGGAGAGAGGTGCCCAGGTGGCTCAGTCAGTTAAGCATCGGACTCTTGATTTTGGCTCAGGTCATAATCTCACAGTTAGTGGGATCGAGCCCTGCGTCTGGCTCTGTGTTGACAGTGCAAAACCTCCTTGGGATTCTCTCTCTCCCTCTCTCTCTGTCCCTCCCCCACGCGTGCTCAGGTATACTCTCTCTCTCTCTTTCTCTCTCTCTCAAATAAACTTAAAAAAAAAAAAAAACCAGGAGAAAGCTGTTTGGAAGAATTGAAAGGTGTTCAGGCTGCTGTGGTAAAACTACGTTATCTGCTAGGGTGGTCCAGGAAGGATCTTGCAGTTACTTGGGCTACCCTCTCTCTAAAATGTGTACACACTGATGGCAAGTTATGTTCTCTCTGTGCCCAGTGAGTGGCTATTCCTCAAAGGACACATGGCTTTCTCTGCTGACTTACCTTGTTCTCAGCCCCCAGACATAAAAGCAGTGATAAGTGTCCACCATACTTGGAGTAGGCTAGCTATTGTTTCCAGATAAAGCCATAAACTGGAGTCAGAGCTAACCCCCCAATCCTCTGAAGAGAATACAAGTGTGCAAGTGCTTCATCCTGTGACCCTAGAATCCGTACAAGGGCCCCCTTCCAACCCACACCTTCCATTCCACAGTCCGCCTCCGAAGATGGCCGCCCTCTTTCCATTCATTTTAAGGAAGGACAAGCCCGTCTCCTTTCAAGATGCTACTCCAGCTCTCCACGCTGCCTCCTCCCAGTGCCTAATTCTGTCACTTGTCCTCTCCCTTATCTGCAAGCTCCCCGTCAGTGTAGTTCAGTGTAATAAATGTATATTAAGAAGCCAGGCTCGGGGCAGGTGGGTGGCTTAGTCGGTTAAGCATCTGACTCTTGATCTTGGCTCAGGTCATGATCTCATGGTTCCTGGGATCGAGTCCCAAGTTGGGCTCTGAGCTGTTGAGCAGATGGAAACCAGAATGCAGAGAGTTGAGGACAGACTTAGAGGTGAGGGGATGGAGATGCGGCTGGGTAGCTCAGTCGGTTAAGCGTCCAACTCTTGATTTTGGTTCATGTCATGATATCAGTTCGGGGGATCAAGCCCCCTGTCAGGCTCTGCGCTGACAGTGTGGAGCCTGCTTGGGATTCTCTCTTTCTTTCTCTCTCTCTCTCTCTCCTTTTTCTGAGCCTCACCCCATGCTGGTACATGCTCTCTCTCAAACTAAACAAATAAACATTTAAGAAGAAGGAGAAGAGGTGATGAGATGGAGACAGGGAGGGGAGGAGACCTCCGTTTGGAGAGGCTCGGCTGTGAAGAGGAGAGAGTCACAAGACTGGGCCAGAAGGCTGGAGGACACGTGAGTCCGTTTGTCCCCCCAGGAGGCTGGCTTCTTCTTCTTCTTCTTCTTTTTTTTTTTTTTTGAGAGAGAGAGTGCATGTTTGAGCGTGTGCACACCCACACACTCAGGGGAGAGGCAGCGAGAGACAGAGAGAGAGATCCCAAGCAGGCTCTGCGCAACAGCTTGGAGCCCAACTCGGGACTCGATCCCAGGAACCATGAGATCATGACCTGAGCCAAGATCTGCGCATCTGCTTCCATGGGGGTCTCCACTGATGGCCTCCCAGCTGCCCAGTGCGAGTCCTTATATCTTAATTCCCTTCTTGGCCTCACTGACCCATATCGGCTACTTCCTATGCCTCAAAACTCTCTTCCCTCGTCTTCCATGACCTCCTACAGCTGTAATTGCTGGCGTTTACCAACTTGAAGTCTCAGAAAGCTTTCCTTTCACCCTACAGTCTTTCCCTGAGTCCTTTTCTCGCTGCCCCACGGCCCTGTCTTCTGCCTTCCTCACTCTGCTCCAGCCACACCGCCCTCCTAGCAAGGTTCCTTGAAAGAGCCATGTTCTTCTGAGCTCTGGGATTCCTACATGCCGCTCCCTCTCCAGAAACACTCTTCCCTCTGTTCCTTGCCCCCTTCCCCTGGCCCACCCCCACTCATCCTGCAGATGTTAGTCACTGCCTTGGGGAAGACTTCCTTGCCCTTAGACTGGGTTAGCACTTGGCTCATTCTGCTCCTTTTCAAGTCCTCATTATACTTTAAAAAAAAAAAGTTTTTTGTAGTGTTTATTTATTTTCGAGAGACAGAACATGAGGAGGAGAGGGACAGAGAGAGGGGAAGATGGAGAATCGGAAGCAGGCTCCAGGCTCTGAACTGTCAGCACAGAGCCCGTCATGGGGCTCGAACTCACAAACCGTGAGATCATGATCCGAGCCGAAGTCGGACGCTTAACCGACTGAGCCACCCAGCAGCCCCTGGTCCTTACTACACTTGAGGAAATGATTCCAGCAGTTATTAGATTAAAATCTCCCCTGACACCACTAGACTTACCTTCCATGAAGACAGGGAGCAAGTCTGTCTTATCCACTACAGTACCCCTAGTTCCTGATGGATGAAGGATGCTCGACAGATATCGATTGGCAATGGAATCATATGTCAGGACTCAAAAGCACAAGAAACAAAACAAGAAATAGATCAATTGGACTTCATCAAAATTAAAGACCATGGGGCCTCAAAGGAAAACTATTGGCAAAGGAAAAAGACAACCCACAGAACAACAGAAGACATTTGCAAACACACATCTTGTAAGGGTCCGGTATCCAGAATATATAAAGAATCATATGACGCAACCACAAAAATATAAACAACCTGGCTTAAAAACTGAGCAAAGGAGTTGAACAGACGTTCCTCTGGAGAAGGTATATATGCAAATAGCCGACAAGCACCTGAAAAGATGTTCAACATCATTAGTCATTAGGGAAACGCAAGTGAAGTCCAGAATGAGATATGACTTGATGTCCACGAGCATGGCTATGATCAGAAAGACAGATTGTAACAAGCATTGGACCAGGAGGCAGAAAAATTAGAACCCTCATTCTCTGCTGGTAGGGATTTAAATGGTGCAGCCACTTTGGAAAGCAGTCTGGCAGCTCCTTAAAAAGTTGGAACACAGAGTTACTATGTATGATATTGTGACTTATAATAAATATATATTTGGGGACGCCTGGATGGCTCAGTCGGTAGAACGTCCAACTCTTGATTTCAACTCAGGTCAGGATGTCCCAATTCATGGGACTGAGCCCCACATCTGGCTCCGTGCTGATAGTGCAGTGCCTGCTTGGGATTCTCTCTCTCTGCCTTGTACACTCACTCTCTCTCACTGTCTCTAAATAAATAAACTTAAATTAAAATATATATATATATATATTTGGCCTTTGACCGTGTTCCAGGCACAGAGCAACTCTTCACAAGTCCTGATAGGAGTGATAAAGGGGGGCACCTGGGTGGCTCAGTAGGTTAAGGGTCCAACTTCGGCTCAGGTCATGATCTCACAGTTCGTGGGTTTGAGCCCCATGTGGGATTCTGTGCTGACAGCTCAGAGCCTGGAGCCTGTTTCACATTCTGTGTCTCCCTCTCTCTGCCTCTCCACCAATTGTGCTCTCTCTCTCTCTCTCAAAAATAAAACAAAAAAAATATTTAAAAAACTTTTTAAAAAGAGTGATAATCGTGTCTTGTTATGTTAAACAGGTGTCTTTTGGAAAGCCCTTGAGATGAGGGTTGCCAGGGCAACCAACCCCCCCCCCCATTACCCAAAGGAATGGAACTTTCAGTACCTCCCCCCAAACCTCCTGGAAGCAAAGAGAGCCTGCAGTTGAGTCAGTCCCCAAAGGCCAATGATTTAATCAACCATGGCTATGTAATGAAGTCCCCATAAAGAGCCAAAAGGAAGGAGTTCTAAGAGCTTCTGGGCTGGGAGGCACGTGGAGGTGCTAGGCAAGTGGCCCTCTGGAGGGTAGGGCCCCCCTCCCCCGAGAACCCTTCCCTATGCCTTGCCCTAAACATTTCTTCCATCTGTGTCTTCCTGAGTTAGATCCTTTGATCATAAACTAGGGATCTAATAAGTAAAATGTTTCTCTGATTTCTACAAGCTACTCCATCAAATTAATTGAACCCAAGGAAAGGGTCCTTGTAACCCACAATCTACAGCTGGTCAGTCAAAACCACAGGTGACACATGGGTTTATGATTGGTATCCAAAGTGTGCGCACAGCCGGATGCGGGGCTCGAACTCACAAACCGAGAGACTGTGACCTGAGCTGAAGCCGGACGCTTAACCCACTGAGCCACCCAGACACTCCAGTATCTTATTCTTTTTGATGAAACATAAATGGGATTGTTTTCTTAGTTTCTGTTTTTGTTACTTCATTATCAGTGTATGGAAATGCAACATATTTCTGTGTGGTAATTTTGTATCCTGCAACTTTCCTGAGTTCATTTATGAGTTCTACTTTCCAGTGGAGATATATGTATGTTTCCCATACATAGTATCATGCCATCTGCAAAGAGTGAACATTTTACTCCTTTACCCATTTGGATGGCTTTTATTTCTCTTTCTGGTCTGATTGCTGCAGCTAGGATTTGCAGTGCCATGCTGAATAAAAGTGCTAAGAATGGACATTCTAGTCTTGTCCCTGACCTTAGAGGAAAACCTTTCAGCTTTTCACCATTGAATGTGTGGGTTTGCCATATACGGCCTTTCTCATGTTGAGATCTATTCCCTCTAATTTTTTTAATGTTTATTTTTTTAAGAGAAAGCAAGTGCTAGTGGGGGAGGGGCAGAGAGAGGGAGACAGGGTCTGAAGCGGGCTCTGTGCTGAGAGCAGAGAGATCATGAGATCATGAGAGAGAGAGATCATGACCTGAGGCTAAAGTCGGAGGTTTAACCGACTGAGCTACCCAGGTGCTCCTCCTTATTGATTTTCTATCTGGATGTTCTGTCCACCGATGTAAGGGGACGGGTGTTAAAGCACCTCATTATTATTGTTTTACTGTCACTTTCTCCCTTATATCTGTTGATATTTGCTTTATATATTTAGGCACTCCCTGTATGGTACATATATATTTACAATTGTTATATCCTCGGGACACCTGGGTGGCTAGGTCGGTTAAGCAGCCGACTTCCGCTCAGGTCATGATCTCACGGGTCGAAGGCTCGTGAGTTCGAGCCCCGCGTCGGGCTCTGTGCTGGCAGCTCAGAGCCTGGAGCCTGCTTCAGATTCTGTGTCTCCCTCTCTCTCTGCCCCTCCCCTGCTCATACTCTGTCTCTCTCTGTCTCTCAAAAATAAATAACATTAAAAATGTTTTTTAAATAAAAACAAAACACAATTGTTATATCGTCTTGTTGGATCGATCCCTTTATCACTATGTAATGCTTTTCTTTGTCCCTTGTTACACTCTTTCTTTTAAAGCCTATTTTGTTTGGTACAAGTATTGCTACCCCAGCCTTTTTTTTTTTTTTTTTTTTGGCTTCCATTTACATGGAGTATATTTTTCCATTCATTCACTTTTTGTTTGTGTGTGTCTTTAAGTCTGTTGTGAGTCTCTTGTAAGAGGCATATAGATGGGTCTTGTTTTCCTTTGTTTGGTGGGTTGGTTGGATTTTTAAAAAATACATTCGGTCACTCTAGTCTTTTGACTAAATGTAGACCATTTACTTTTTTTTTTTAATGTTTATTCATTTTGAGAGAAAGAGAGAGGCAAAGAGAGAAGAGGATTGTACTGTCAATGTGGGACTCGAACTCATGAACCCTGAAATCATGACCTGAGTGGAATTCAGACGCTTAACTGACTGAGCCACCCAGACACCCCTAAACCCCTAATTACTTTTTTTAAATTTTTAATGTTTATTTTATTTTTGAGACAGAGAGAGAGAGAGAGAGAGCGAGCTTGAGCAGGGGAGGGGCAGAGAAGAGAGGGAATAACAGAATTCAAAGCAGGCTCCAGGCTCAGCTGTCAGCACAGAGCCTGATGTGGGGCTTGAACTCACGGACTGCGAGATCATGACCTGAGCCGAAGGGTTAGCCCAACCCCTAATTACTTTTATTTATTTATTTTTTATTTTTTTTAATGTTTTTATTTATTTATAGGAGAGAGAGAGAGAGACAGCGTGAGCATGGGAGGGTCAGAGAGAGAGGGAGTCACAGACTGAAACAGGCTCCAGGCTCTGAGCTGGCAGTCAGCACAGAGCCTGACCAACCCCTAATTACTTTTAAAATAATTACTGAGAGGGGCACCTGGGTGGCTTAGTCAGTTAAGTGTCTGACTCTTGATTTTGGCTCAGGCCATGATCTCGCGGTTGGTAGGTTCGAGCCCTGAATTGACAGTACAGAGCCTGTTTGGGATTGTCCCCCCCCCCCACCTCTGCCCCTACATTTTTCGTGCACTTTCTCTCTCAAAAATAAGTAAACTTAAAAAAAATTATTGATGGGTATGTACTTATTGCCAATTTGTTCATTGTTTTCTGGTTGTTTTTGTAGTTCTCTGTTCTTCTTTCTTTTCTCCATTTCCCTTGTGCTTGATGACTTTCTTTAGTATTTATTTCTTTCTCTTTATTTTTTGTGTATCTATCGTAGGTTTCTAATTTGTGGTTCCATGAGGTTCATATATGACATCCTAAGTATATGGCAGTCTATATTAAATTGATAATCACTTAAGTTCAAACACACTCTTTTTAAAAAAACATTTTTAATGTTTTACTTATTTCTGAGAGAGAGAGAGAAAGAAAGAGAGAGAGACAAGCATGAGCAGGGGAGGGTCAGAGAGAGAGAGATACAGAATCTAAAACAGGCTCCAGGCTCTGAGCTGGCTGTCAGCACAGAGCCTGATGCGGGGCTTGAACCCACAAAGGTTGTGAGATCATGACCTGAGCCGAAGTCGGACACTTAACCAACTGAGCCACCCAGGCGCCCCATGTTCAAACACATTCTAAAAGCACTACATTTTTACTCCTCCCTCTCCATGTTTTAGGTAGATGATGTCATATTTTGCATCTTTTTATTTTGTGAATCCTTGAATTAATTTAAAAAATTTTTCATGTTTATTTATTCATTTTGAGTGAAAGACCAGAGGAGGGACAGAGAGAGAGAGGGAGAGAGAGGATACTAAGCAGGCTTCATGCTGTCAATGTAGAGCCCAACTCGGGAGTCGATCCCACAAACCACGAGTTCATCACCTGAGCCAAAATGAAGAGTCAGATGCTTAGCCAACTGAGCCACCCAGCTGCCCCTCCCTGAATTAATTTTTTAGATGTACTTAATTATATTACTTTTGTCTTTTAATATTCATACATAAGTGATGTTTACCTTTACCAGTGAAATTTTTTTCCCGTAATTTTCTTACTTCTAGTTATATCCTTTCCTTTTCCACTTAAAGAAGTCCCTTTAACACGTGCTGGAAGACTGGCTCAGTGGTGATGAACTCCTTTAACTTCTGTCCGTCTTAGAAACTCTATCTCTCCTTTAATTCTGAATGACGACCTTGCAGGGTAGAGAATTCTTGGTTGTAGGTTTTTCCCTTTCAGCACCGTCAACCTATCACACCACCTCCTGGCTTGCAAACTTTCTGCCGAAAGGTCAACTGTTAGCCTTATAAGCTTTCCCTTGTACATAACACACACACACACACACACACACACACACACACACACACACACACACTCACACACAGAGTTATTGAATAAATAATGAAAGAAACATATCAACTCTTATTTATTCCTGTATCCCCAGCACCCAGGACAGAAATAGGAACATTCATTTTGTATGATGCTTTTAGTCAATCTATTTCGTATTTGACATAAACTCTATAGACCTCAACCTCAGGACAAAGAGAGACCTGTGGGATCAACATTTGTTCCCACAGCAACCTGTGTACGCTTGGCTTTCAGCTTCCTCACCCAGCAAAGTTGTTGCAGGTCGCGTGTAGGGGAGTCAGGCTGATGACATTGAGAAACGGCAGCCTTCAAAAAGGCAAGGAGGAGGGGCACCCGGTCGGCTCAGTCGATTGGGCATCCGACTGCGGCTCAGGTCATCTCACGGTGTGTGAGTTCGAGCCCCACGTTGGACTCTGTGCTGACAGCTCAGAGCCTGGAGCCTGCTTCAGATTCTGTGTCTCCCTCTCTCTCTTGCCCCTCCCCTGCTCACACTCTGTCTCTCTCTCAAAAATAAATAAACATTTTTTAAAAATTCAAAAAGGCATGGAGGAGGAAGTCTATAAACAGAAAGCTGACGGGGGGGGGGGGGGAGTGCCTGGCTGGCTCAGTTGGGAAAGTGTTTGACTCTTGACCTTGGGGTCCTGAGTTCAGGCACCACATTGGGTGTAGAGATTACTAACCAACAAACTTTAAAAGACAGTCGTCGCAGGAACTAAATGACCTAGAGAAATGAGGTTCGTGGGCTTGGAGGGAAGGGAGTAATCCAGGCTTCAGAGGCTCTTGAAGCACCCCTGTGAGCTCAGCTCAGTATGATAAATGATGTTCACACTGGGGGCCCTGGGTGATTCCAACCAGATTAAAGTAGTTACTAGTTCAGGTGAAGAAGGGGGAGACGTTTATGGTGCGTCCTGAATATGTAACAGTCGAGGGGCACCCGGCTGGCTCATTTGGTAGAAAATGCAACTCCTAATCTTAGGGTCTTGATTTCAGCTCAGGCCATGATCCCAGGGTCGTGGGATCCAGCCCCGCGTTGGGCTCCACACTCAAAGTGGACCCTGCTTAATATTCTCCCCTCCCCCACACTGCCTCTCTACAATAAAAATAAATAAATAAATAAATAAATAAATAAACAAAAACCTCTGTTCTGAATATGTAACAGTCTACAAGCTTTAGTTCATATGGGAGTACTCCTCAGTAATTCGGTATTGCAGGGTTGAAGCTCCCCTGAGGAAAGATATTCTGCCTGTGGACGGTCCCTGCTGGTGAGGTCCGCTGTGCCCCTCTGAAGGCCTGCCCTGTGGGTTCCCAACTTGCCTGTCAGACCTCACCATCGTGGAAGTCAGTTCCTCATGATAAATCTCTTCATAGATATTGGTGTTGCTTCTCTTGTTGAACACTGACTGATACAAAAAGCAGCTATATCGGGGCGCCCGGGTGGCTCAGTCTCTTAAGCGTCTGACTCTTGGTTTGGGCTCAGGTTATGATCTCACGGTTCGTGGGTTCGAGCCCTGAGTCGGGCTCCACAGAAACAGCGTGGAGCCTGCTTGGGATTTTCTCTCTCCCTCTCTCTCTCTGCCCCTCCCCTGCTCCTGTGTTCTTCTCTCTCTCAAAATAAATAAATAAACTTAAAAAAAACCCCAACTATGTTACCTCAAGATGACAGGTTTGTGATCAGATTAAAGTTTATTCACATGGAAAATAACTAGTGGCCAGATCTTGGGTTCTAATAGCATTCCCCAATTAAAAAAAAAAAAAAAAGCCAAGGTACCTTGTTTCCTTGGAGAAATAGCTGATTCTAGGGCTGGGAAGGTATTGGATTATAACACAAAGTATAAAAGAAATATCCATAACTCCATTTTGATATAAAGAAATGATTAAATAAATAAATAGGAAAGAAGAGACAGATGTCCCAGGGAGAATAATTCCAAATAATTTATGGGGACATTCTTCCCTTAAAGTGCAGGAAATACAATTCCCCGCTCCTTAAGAGACTGCTGCACATTGTGACTTCCTTCCAAAGAGTACAGGTGGGAAGAAGGGAAAATAACTTTAGGTGGAGAGGCCTGACCAACACTACATTAGCTAGGTGATCAAGGTCAACATCAAAGGCGATAAATCATGTTGATGGTATGTACCCTTGACACGATCTGATAAGAATGGCACTTTATTTCTTTGATCTTCCTCCCCCAAATCTATAACCCCATTCTAATCATGAGGAAAATACCAAATAATTCAATAGAGGAGCATCCTACAAAAATTTGACCAGTACCCAAAATTGCCAAGGTCATCAAAAAGGAAAATCCAAGCTACTATCATAGCCAAGAAGAGCCTAAGGTGGCATAACAACTACATGCAAAGTGGATGGGACCATAGAACAGAAAAAGGATATTAGGTGAAAACTAAGAAAAGCCAAATAAATTGTGAACTTTAAGTAATCCGTATTATCTTCTCAACCTTTTGTTATATCTAAAATTGTTCTCTAAAAAAGAAACTAGATCAGGGGCGCCTGGCTGGCTCAGTCAGAGGAGCACATGACTCTTGATCTCGGGGTTGTAAGTTTGAGCCTCATGTTGGGTGTAGAGATTACTTACAAAATAAAATAAACTGTTTAAAAAAAATGGAAACTAGGGGCGCCTAGGTGACTCAGTCGGTTGAGTGTCTGACTTCGGCTCAGGTCATGATCTCACGGTTCATGGGTTCGAGCCCCGCGTCGGGCTCTGTGCTGACAGCCAGCTCAGAGCCTGGAGCCTGTTTCAGATTCTGTGTCTCCCTCTCTCTCTGACGCTCCCCTACTCTCTCTCTCTCTTTCAGAAATAAATAAAACATTTTATTTTATTTATTTTTTTAATAAATAAAACGTTTTTTAAAAACCTTTTAAAAAAGGAAACTAGATCAGGAACAAAATCAGTCACAAATACTTGTGACTTGTACTGAGTACAAGTTTCAGTACTAGGCTACAAAAACAGAAGTCACTCTGCTATTTCCATTTTTACTTTAATTTAAAAGCAAATCGGGGTGCGTGGGTGGCTCAGTCAGTTAAGCATCCGACTTCGGCTCAGGTCATGAGCTCACTGTTCATGGGCTCAAGCCCCCGCCTCAGGCTCTGTGCTGACAGCTCAGACCTGGAGCCTGTTTCAGATTCTGTGTCTGCCTCTCCCCTGCTCACACTCTGTCTCTCTCTGTCTCACTCTCAAAAATAAATAAAGATTATAAATAAATAAATAAATAAATAAATAAATAAAAGCAAATCTTGGGGCGCCTGGGTGGCTCGGTCGGTTAAGCATCTGACTTCAGCTCAGGTCATGATCTCATGGTTTTGGGTTCGAGCCCAGTATTGGACTCTGTGCTGACAGCTTGGAGCCTGGAGCCTGCTTCGGATTCTGTGTCTTCCTCTCTCGCTGCCGCTCCCATGCTCATGCTCTGACTCTCTCTGTCACTCAAAAATAAATAAAACAGTAAAATTTAAAAAAAAAGTGGCTTTTCTAGTCCCAGAGACATTTGCACGTAGCCCCCCATTGATAACCGCACCTTTTATTTCATCAAAAAAATATAAAATGTCTAAAAAGAATTTGTTCAGCTTCCTGCAACCAAACCTATGGCCTGACTTGCACGTGCATCTATTGCTTTCCCTCTGCTGCTCCTGTTATAACAACGACACCTACCATTTAGGCAGCATGACCTATGAGCCAAGCACCATGGGAAGCCTGTTGCACACAGTATTGCCTGTAATTATTGGGCCAAACTTTGGAGGTTCTCATAATTTTCGCAGTTTAAAGTTGAGGCAACAGCCAAAGGTCTCACAGGTAGAAGGTGATGAACCAAGTGTTTGAACCAGATGCCAGAGTCTGAACTTTTTTCTGTTTTTAAGTACCTTTCCCTGCAGCATGGGGCTCAAACTCACAACCCCGAGACCAAGAGTTGCGTGCTCTACCGACTGAACCAGCCAGGCGGCCCTGAGCTCTTTGGAATTAAATTCTATAATTTAATATTCCAAATAATATGGAATTTAATATTCCAAATTAATTTCTATTAGTTCCAATATAACATGCGGTGTTATATTAATTTCAGGTGTACAATAGAGTGATTCAACAGTTCTATACATTACTCAGTGCTCATCAAGATAAGTGTACTTTTTTATATAAATTATTTTCTTTCTTTTTAAAAAAATGTTTTTTTAAAATTTTTTAATGTTTTATTTATTTCTGACAGAGAGAGAGAGAGAGAGAAAGAGAGAGACGGCGTGAGCAGGGGAGGGTCAGAGAGAAAGGGAGACACAGAATCTGAAGCAGGCTCCAGGCTCTGAGCTGTCAGCATAGAGCCTGATGCAGGGCTCGAACCCACGAACTGTGAGATCATGACCTGTGCCGAAGTCGGGCGCTTAACCGACTGAGCCACCCAGGCGCCCCCAAAAAATGTTTATTTTTTGAGAGACGGGGGTGGGGAGGGCAGAGAGAGAGGGAGACAGAGGATCTGTGCTGACAGCGGGGCTCCAACTCATGAACCGTGAGATCATGACCTGAGCCAAAGTTGGACGCTTAACCGACTGAGCCATCCAGGCACCCCTACTTTCTTATTTTTTTTAAAGATAAGTGTGCTTTTAATCCCTTTACTTATTTCACCCATACCCCCACCCAAGAGGCTGAACTCTTTTTTTTTATATCAAACTAGATTTTAAATTTTTATATTTAAATTTTAGTTAACATACAGTGCAATATTGGTTTCAGGAGTAGAATCTAGTGATTCATTAATAACATACAATACCCAGTGCTCATTACAACAAGTACCTTCCTTAGTACCCATCACCCATCTCCAAGAGGCTGAACTCTTAATTCCTAAGCTTTCCTCCTCTGTAAGACAAATCCCTAGACCTGCGAGGACCCATCCCTCCCCAGCCCTCAGGAGCTTTGGTCCATTGGCTATTCCCATTGACCCCTCTGTCTTCCTACCTTCTCTTCTCTTCTGTGCTCTTCACATCATTTTGCAGATGAGCTGTCACTCCTAGGTCAAAACAAACCCCCTCCCCTAACCCACAGCCTCCTCCAGTTCTCTTTTGACTTGCATATCCACAACCCAACTCTCTATTGGATTTCTTCACCCAGGAGTCTCACAGCCATCCCACGCTAAATGCAGTACAACCTTGTTCTGCGAGTGTTCCGCAAGATGAGCAACCATTTCTAATACAATTTAACTTGATAAACGGGCGATGTCTTAGAATGCGAGTAGGAACACCGATGATCGCAACTGAGCCAATGGTTCTTGAAATTCACTTTGATATACAAGTGGCTTTGGATTACAATCGTGTTTCCAGAATGAATTACGCTCACAAACCAAGGTTTTACTGCACATAACCAAACTGGACCCTTGGTCCCTCCACTTTTCCACCAAAGAAACTACTCTCATGGTCTTTCCCTCAGTAAATGATACCACCATCCACCCTGTTGCTCAAACTGGGAACTTGGGGATGACCTTGCCACTCCCCCTCTTCTCCCTCCTCTTCACGCAACCACAAGTCTCGTTGCTTATACTAAATCTCGCTTATCTGTCCATTTCACGCCATCTCCACTGCCTCTGCCTTACTGCTGTCACATCATTTCTCACCCAGACCACAAACCACAGCCTCCTACCAGTCTACTCCTAGCTACCCAGCCGTACTTCCAACCAGTGTGATCTCAGCAGTCCACACAATAACCCTGGTGCTTCCTTCCACCCAAATCAGAGAGACTCACTGTCCAATGTTTCAAACCCTCCAAACTCCCTCTTAAGGCTCCGAGGCTCCCCACGATCTGACCCCAGCTTCTGCCTTCAGCCTCATTCCCTCATCACTCCTTCAGTCAGCACCCTCTCCTGCCACCACCCACCGAATACGTCCCCTTGCTGCACTTCCTCCACACAGAGTGACTTTCAGTTCCATAAAGTCTCCCAGCTTTCCCCCAACCGGGCACAGTCTCTTCCTTCTGCATAGAATGCGAATGCGCCACACACCACCCCCAGACCTAACTCTTCCTCCGCCTCCAGGGTTCAGCTGGCTCTTCTTCAGCCCCTCCCCCATCAGGACAGGACCTAATGCTTTCCGCACACAGCACTTAGCATTAGACGCTGTAACTGTCTGCAACCTTGCCTGCTCCCCCACCCCCGTAGGCTGTGGGCCCCTGAAGACGGGGGCCTGTGATGTGGCCCACCACTGCGGCCCAGCACCCAGCACCCAGCCCTGTGGGGCTGCCTCATCCCCTGCAGTGCATGTTTGTGGAAGGAACAAGTGGAAGTTGGAGACGGGTAACCTTGAATTTAGATCCACAGCCCTACTGATTAATCTAATAATCTTTTTCTTTGTAGCTCATTTGCCTTCCGTTCCCATGTCCTTCTCCCCTTGGTGAGCCCGGTGGAAACATTTTTTCAAATGTATACCAAATCAGATGTACATGGAGAGAGAGAGTTACAAATGTAGCACAAGAGGTTCATGACTTTTGAACCAGTTTCCTCATTTTTTAAAAAATATTTTTATTTATTTCTAGGAGAGAGAGAGAGAGACAGCGTGAGCAGGGGAGGGTCAGAGAGAGAGGGAGATACAGACTCTGAAATAGGCTCCAGGCTCTGAGCTGGCAGTCAGCACAGAGCCTGACGCGGGGCTCGAACCCACGAACCGCGAGATCATGACCTAAGCGAAAGTCGGAAGCTCAACTGACTAAGCCACCCAGGCGCCCCACCAGTTTCCTCATTTTAAGTGGAAGGAAACCGAAGTCCCAAAAGCTGAAGCGGTTGTTGGTAGCAGACCCACTACTAACCGGACCTCAGATTTCTCCTTCTTTTTAAGTTTGTTGATTTAAGGAATCTCTACACCCAATGTGGGGTTCAAACGCATGATTCTGAGTTAATAAGAGTCACAGGCTTTTCTGACTGAGCCAGGTGGGTGTCCCTAGACCTCAGGCTCCTTGTTTCTAGTACACTGTCCCCTCTCTTACACCGTGCAGTGACGGGTTAAAGGTGACCATGAGTTCTCTGATATACCCTTCCTGGTGCTGAGTTCTGTATCCACGTGGGCTCTGTAACTTTTAGGCAAATAAAGTACAGCAAAAGAGATATACTGGGCAGAGCCCAAAATGAAAATGTAGGATCCCTTCTAAACATGTATTAAGAATTTCAAGGGGCGCCTGGGTGGCTTAGTCGGTTAAGCATCCGACCTCGGCTCAGGTCATGATCTCGCAGTTCATGGGTTCGTGCCCCACATCGGGCTCTGTGCTGACAGCTCAGAGCCTGGAGCCTGCTTCGGATTCTGTGTGTCCCTCTCTCTCTGCCCCTCCCCTGCTCATGGTCTGTGTCTCTCTGTCTCTTAAAAATAAATGAATGTTAAAAAAAAAAGGGTGCCTGGGTGGCTCAGTCAGTTAAGCATCTGACTTCAGCTCAGCTCATGATCTCACAGTTCGTGGGTTCGAGCCCCATATCAGGCTCTGTGCTGACAGCTAGCTCACAGCCTGGAGCTTGCTTCACATTCTGTATCTCCCTCTCTGACCCTCCCATGCTCATACTGTCTCTCTCTCTCTCTCTCAGAAATAAATAAAACATTAAAAAAAAAAAGAATTTCAAGATGGTGGGGCGCTTGCCTGACTCAGTCCATAGAGTGTGCGACTCTTGATCTCAGAGTCATGAGTTCAAGCCCCATGTTGGGTATAGAGATCACTAAAACAAGTAAATAAACTTAAAAAAATAGAATATTTTGGGGGCACCTGGGTGGCTCAGTCGGTTAAGCCTCTGACTTCGGCTCAGGTCATGATCTCACAGTTTCGAGAGTTCGAGTCCTGTGTCAGGCTCTGTGCTGACAGCTGGGAGCCTGGAGCCTGCTTCGGATCCTGTGTCTCCTTCTCTCTCTGCCCCTCCGCTGCTTGTGCTCTGTCTCTCTCTTTCTCAAAAATAAAAAATTGCTTAAAAAATTTTTAGAAAATAGAATTTTTCTTTTTGTAAAGAATTTCAAGATGGCAAGAGCAGGGCCCTGTGTGACTGCACAGTCTGTATGGCCATGACCACGCTCCTGCTGCCCGTTTCAGGGCTCAGGTCACAAGAAACTGGAGACAACTTCCAGTTCCTATTTCTTGGAATGTTCAGTCAAGCCAGGTGCCAGGCAAGCCATCAACCAGCCTGAGATCACCATGCTGGGAGCAGCATGAGCTACAAGGAGAGGCCCTGGAAAATGAGATCCCACGTGCAGAGAAACAGACCAAGGAGCTCAGCGTGTGAGCGTAGGGGTTCAGAACAATCACCCCAAGATGTGCCACTTTCACGTGCGGATTATTTCAGGCTGAAAGCAATTAAGGCCCAAAAGAGTCAGGAAGAAACTTCGACCCTCCCTCCAACTGCCTAAAAGAATTTGGATGATGAGGAACCTGCTCCAGGAAGAGAGCTCACACCATAGAAAACTACATTATATACAATTTTTTTAATGTTAATTTTTTTTGAGACAGAGAGCGTGAGCAGGGGAGGGGCAGAGAGAGAGGGAGACACAGAATCCAAAACAGGTTCCAGGCTCCGAGCCGTCAGCACAGAGCCCAATGCGGGGCTCGAACCCACAGACCGTGAGATCATGACCTGAGCAGAAGTTGGACGCTTAACCAATGGAGCCGGCCGGGAACCCTAGAAAACTACATTATAATGTGAGCTAAGCGCAGTAGACAAGGAAGCTCCTAGCAAGGCCTGTTTCATCCAATTCTATGTCCTATTGCTTCTAAGTGGCCCAGCAAAGGTTTGTTTACCAAACATGTACTCCTTTCTATCTTCTTGTGACTTGCTTTCCTTGCCTTTGAAGTCCCAGGCCCCTAACCCTCTTGTCCTTACTTCAGGATGACACTCTACCTCGTTTTGCCTGTCTTTGGAATCTCTCATGTTTATGTGGATTCCCCATACACACATCATTAAAGTCAAGACAATTCTTAGACCAGCCAGGACTTTGAGGGGTAGGGGAAAATTTTTCCTTCTCGATGGAACTGAAGAAGCCATACTGGGAGCACCTTCTCCAGCCCCTGTTGCCCCCAATAGCCAGCCAAGGCCTGTCCAAGGTCCTGACCCACAAAATGATGATGGAAACAAAATGTTTGTTTTATTTTTTTAATTTTTTTAAAAATGTTTTATTTATTTCTAGGAGAGAGAGAGAGAGAGACAGTGTGAGCAGGGGAGGGTCAGAGAGAGAGGGAGTCACAGACTGAAACAGGCTCCAGGCTCTGAGCTGGCAGTCAGCCCAGAGCCCGACACGGGGCTCGAACCCACAAACCGCGAGATCAGGACCTAAGCGAAAGTCGGACGCTCAACCGACTAAGCCACCCAGGCGCCCCTCAAAATGTTTGTTTTAGATCATTAAGTGTTGGGATGCTTTGTTACCCAGCAGTAGATAATGAAGAAATATACTATCCCTAGTGTTCTTCAAAATGTCAGTGAAAAGCTTTTAAAGCACACAGCTTTTATTTGTATAAAATGTTACCAGTCTGGGATCCACAAATGACATACTAAATACATGGTTATAGGTGTTTTACAAACATAGGAATGTCACTCTGGAGGTTAAAAGATAAAAAATGAAAACATGAGAATAAAAAAGATAAAAAATGCATCTCACACGAGGGACATGTACTCTTCTGGCATCACCTTAACCAGACCTTTTAATTTAAAATATATGAATTCAGGGGCGCCTGGGTGGCTCAGTCAGTTAGTCCTCTAACTTCGACTTCAGCTCAGGTCATGATCTCACGGTGGGTGAGTTCGAGC
The DNA here is from genome assembly GCF_003009895.1 of Hyaena hyaena. NCBI lineage: Eukaryota > Metazoa > Chordata > Mammalia > Carnivora > Hyaenidae > Hyaena > Hyaena hyaena. The sequence continues at coordinate 214,905 of NW_024081475.1, read as the reverse complement.
CCCGTGTCGGTCTCTGTGCTGACAGCTCAGAGTCTGGAGCCTGCTTCGGATTCTGTGTCTCCTTCTCTCTCTGCCCCTCCCTTACTCATGTCCCGTCTCTCTCTCTCTCTCAAAAAAATGAATAAACATTAAAAAAAAAAACTTCTTGGGGCGCCTGGGTGGCTTAGTCGGTTAAGCGTCCGACTTTCGCTTAGGTCATGATCTCGCGGTTCGTGGGTTCGAGCCCCGCGTCGGGCCCTGTGCTGACTGCCAGCTCAGAGCCTGGAGCCTGTTTCAGTCTGTGACTCCCTCTCTCTCTGACCCTCCCCTGCTCACGCTGTCTCTCTTTCTCTCCTAGAAATAAAATAAAAACATTAAAAAAAAAATTAAAAAAAAAAAAAACTTCTTTAATACATGAGTTCACAATACTTCCCTTGGCCCCTAGGAATCCTTCTCTGTCATTGCGCTTATAACACTGTACGATATTTAATTGTCTATGTGTCTATTTCTCTGACTAGATCACTGTTTTCCAAACTGTAGATGCAACCTATTAATAGGTTACGAAGTATATATTTAACATTTTTTTTAATGTTTAATTTTGTGAGTGAGAGAGACAGAGCACAAGCAAGGGAGGGGCAGAGAGAGGGAGATACAGAATCTGAGGCAGGCTCAAGGCTCTGTCAGCGCAGAGCACAACGTGGGGCTCGAACTCACGAACCGCAGGATCATGACCTTACCAGAAGTCGAACGCTTAACTGACTGATACACCCAGGTGTCCCTGAAATAAATTTTTAATGAGATAGAATAACATAAAAATATGAGTATGTGTTGCACACAAGTATTATATCTAGAAACTTGCAGGTGTGTGTGTGTGTGTGTGTGTGTGTGTGTGTGGCTACTGGACTAGACTGTGAGATCTCTCAGTGCAGTGTCCGTGCCTAGCCTACTCACTGCTGTATCCCCAGCAACCAGCATACTGTTTGACACATGTAGATGTTCTATAAATATTTGTTGAATGAGTGAATGTTACTCTTGATATTTCCTATTTGGAGATGAACGTCCTCATCTTCTTGGGACCCTTTACTGTTTCCTAAGAATCCTAGGCTCCAGACTTCCACTTCCTCCATAAAGTTTATAGCAGTTTATTTATTATCCATTCGCTTTCAATTTTTAGTTTTCAGTTTGGTCCTAAATATCTACACCAGTGTGAGATTTCTGTTAACTGCCTTCTGATACAGAAGCTGTCCATCTCTTCCCCAATCCATCCAAAACAAAGAAGGAAGCAAAGGAAGGAAAAGAAGGAAAGAAGAGGAGGAAGGAGGGAAGGAGGGAGGGAGGGAGGGAAGAAGGAGGGAAGGAAGGAAGAAAGGGAAGGGAAGGGAAGGGAAGGAAAGGAAAGGAAAGGAAAAAGGAAGGAAGGGAGGAAAGAAAAAGAAAGAAAAAAAAACTATGTTACAGGTTTACTCTAGGAACTCTTTTTTTTTTTTTTTTTATTCCTAGGATAGAGAGAGACAGCGTGAACAGGGGAGGGTCAGAGAGAGAGGGAGATGCAAACTCTGAAACAGGCTCCAGGCTCTGAGCTGGCAGTCAGCACAGAGCCCGATGCGGGGCTCGAACCCACGAACTGCGAGGTCATGACCTAAGCGAAAGTCAGACGCTTAACCGACTAAGCCACCCGGGCGTCCCATACTCTAGGAACTCTTAAAGATGAATTGCTACCGTTCACAAAGCCTGAACAACAGACCAGATATTTTTTAAATGTGTTTAAATTTATTTATTTATTTTGAGAGAGAGAGAGAGAGTGAGAAGGGGAGGGGCAGAGAGAGAGGGAGAGAATCCCAAGTGGGCTCGGCACTGTCAGTGTGAAATCTGATGTCGGGCTTGAACTCACGAACCGTGAGATCCTGACCTGAGCAGAAACCAAGAGCTGTACGCTTAACATACCGAGCCACCCAGGCATCCCTTGACCAGATACTTTGGATATACCATCTCATTTAATTGTCACAGCAAGTCTGTAGCACTGTATTATTAACCCCCATTTCACACATGCCCAGGGAGGTTAAGTAACTGCCCTAAAGTCACCCAGCTAGTTAGTGAATGGTAGACGATGTAAACTCAGACCTGGCCAGCTGCAAAGTTGCAAAGCTCCATGAGCTTTCTGTATTCTTCTCCCACCCCCACACAATTAACCAAAGCACCTACACAGAGGGTTGTATGAAGAGCTGACAGCCTACATTGTCCCTGTCAACCAATGGGGAACCAATCTGTGTAGACACAACCTTAAGATGGGTGTTTATGGGGGTGCCTGGGTGGCTCAGTCGGTTAAGCGTCTGGCTTCAGCTCTGGGCAGTTTGTGCGTTCGAGCCCCACATCGGGCTCTGTGCTGACAGCTAGCTCAGAGCCTGGAGCCTGTTTCAGATTCTGTGTCTCCCTCTCTCTCTGCTCCTCCCCCACTCTCTGTCTCTTAAGAATGAGTAAACATTTGAAAAAAAATTTTAAAAAGGAACATGGGACTCGTTCCCGAGTCTCTAAAGGGAAGTAACATTCTATTCTAGCTTGAACGCTTAACTGGTCCTGTAGCCCAGACCACGAATTCGGTCTAAGGTCAAAAGGGTATGTCTTTTTCAAATCCCACAGCTCATAAGCTTCCCTAATTTATTTCAGGACTCTCCCTTGTTTACTGGACATGTCATCTTTCCCACATCTCCGTGTTCTTGGAAGCTTCTGAGAATACCCACAGAAAAGCAAACTTAAACATCAACATGAAGAGCTGTAAAAAAACTGGATGAAGGGAAGCAAACAGAAGAGGACCAAGGCTCAAATCCACAGGAAGTTTCTTGAAGTGACATCAAGACGAGGGCGCAGGCCTCCTGTTCCCAGCTCCCAGCTCCACTGGAGTCTGTGCTCTCACACGGGGCCCTGCCCTCCAGCGACAGTTGACGGATTCTTGGCTGGGCCAGTCAGGCTACCGTCTCATGGGCTTGCTGTTGGGATTCACAGCTTCCCACCCACTTCTCTCTGGGACCGACCGGGTGCCACATTTCACTTTGCTCAAAGAGAAGCAGAGGAAACAGGTCTGCCCAGAAGGACATGCGTCAAGTGACATTCAGAAAGAAGCTGAAAGGGGCGCCTGGGTGGCTCAGTCGGTTGAGCCTCCGACTTCGGCTCAGGTCATGATCTCACGGCTCATGGGCTTGAGCCCCGCCTCGGGCTCCAAGCTGACAGCACAGAGCCTGCATCAGATCCCATCCCCCTTTCTCTCTCTGCCCCTCCCTGGCTCATGCTCTCTCTCAAAAAGAAACATTAAAAAATAATTCTTAATTTTTTTCTGATTATAAACACATATTTGGGCACCTGGGTGGCTCAGGTGGTTGAGCATCTGACTTTGACTCAGGTCATGATCTCACGGTTCATGAGCTTGAGCCCCACTTCGGGTGAGCCCTGCTTCTCTCTCACTTTCTCTCTCTGCTCCTTGTGGGATTCTCTCTCTCCCTCTCTGTCCTCACTCACATGTGCCCTCTCTCTCACACACACAAAAGCACATGTTCATTGTAGAAATTGTAATTAGCTTTTTTCGCATTATAAAACATTTTTTTTATTAAAGGCTTTATTTCTGAGAGAGAGAGAGAGAGAGAGAGAGAGAGACTGCGCAAGCAGGGGAGGGTCAGAGAGAGAGGGAGATACAGAATCTGAAGCCGGCTCCTGGCTCTGAGCTAGTTGTCAGCACAGAGCCCGACGCGGGGCTCGAACCCACGAACCGTGAGATCATGACCTGAGACAAAGTCGGACGCTTAACCGACTGAGCCACCCAGGCGCCCCAAAAACATTTTTATGTTTATACATCCTGAGAAATAGAAAATGAAAACCAAATCACTTGTATTGAGATGCATGCACATGTACAACCGAAGGTATGTACAAAGATGTTCATAGCAGCTCTATAAAGGCTCCAAACCTGAAACCATCTGAATGCCTATCAAGAGTAAAATGGGGAAATAAATTGTGGTTTATTCACGCCTGGAACACTTGCGAAAATTGATCAAAAGGAAAGCTCATTTAAAATGGAGTCAGGAGGGGCACCTGGGTGGCTCAGTCGGTTGAGCGTCCAACTTCGGCTCAGGTCATGATCTCGCGGTTTGTGGGTTCGAGCCCCATGTCGGGCTCTGTGCTGACAGCTCAGAGCCTGGAGCCTGTTTCAGATTCTGTGTCTCCCTCTCTCTGATCCTCCCCTGCTCATGCTCTCTCTCTCTCTTTCTCAGAAATAAAACATTTTTTGAAAAATAAAATAATAAAATAAAATGGAGTCAGGAGGCCAGAAAGGGGCATTCCTATGTCCTACCATTCATGGTCAATTGCAGACCCCGACAGGAAAAGATGTACCTTGCATTCCCCAGTTAGAAGCCTATACTTTGCTACCCTAGGAGGAGGAAGGATTTTCTTCTTGCCTCCTAACAGCCTGGGGACTGTCACAACTCAGCCAATGAAAAGCCATCATATTTCCAACTCCCAGTTTACTCCCATGGACTTTTTATTTATAACAGTGCCTTCCAACTCTCCCGTTCCTCTGTAAAAAAGCCTTCGTCTCCTTTGTTTGCTGTTTGTGCCTCAGTTCGCGTGTCCTGAAATGTAATTCTCTGCTATTCCTGAATAAATCCATTTTTGCTGGTTAAACAACTGGCAGTCTTATTTTATTTAATCCTTATTTACTTATTTTGAGACAGACAGAGCATGCACGTAAGCAGGGGAGGGGCATAGAGAAAGGGAGATAGAGAGAATCCCAATGTGGGGCCTGAACCCACAAACCATGAAATCATGACCTGAGTCAAAACCAAGAGTCAGATGCTTAACCAACCAAGCCACCCAGATGCCCCGCTGCCAGTTTTATTTATTTCTTTATTTAATATTTATTTATTTTTGAGAGAGAGAGAGTGTGTGTGTGTGACTGACTGGGGGAGGGGCAGGAAGAGAGACACAGATTCTGAAGCAGGCTCCAGGCTCTGAGCTGTTGCAGGGCTCGAACTCACGAACTGTGAGTACATGACCTGAGCTGAAGTCGGATGCTTAACTGACTGAGCCACCCAGGCGCCTCTCTGACAGTTTTATTTATTTATTTTTAATGTTTATTTATTTGAAAAAAATTTTAATGTTTATTTGCCTTTGAGAGAAAGACAGAGCATGAGCAGGGGAGGGGCAGAGAGAGAGGGAGACACAGAATCCTAAGCAGGCTCCAGACTCTGAGCTGTCAGCACAGAGTCCGATATGGGGCTCTAACTCACAAATGGTGAGACCATGACCTCAGCCAAAGTCGGACGTTCAACCCACTGAGCCACCCAGGCACCTCTATGTATTTTTGAGAGAGACAGACAGAGAGAGAGAGAGAGAGAGAGAGAGAGAGAGAGAGCGAGCAGGGGAGGGGCAGAAAGGGACAGAGACAAAGAATGTGAAGCAGGCTCCAGGCTCTGAGCTGCCAGCACAGAGCGAGATGCAGGGCTCGAACTCACAAACTGTGAGATCGTGACCGGAGCTCAAGTCAGACGCTTAACCAACTGAGCCACGCAGGCGCCCCTGACAGTTATATTTTTAAGGTGAATACATTAGATAGCAATGAAAATGAATCATCTAGAGCTGCACACAACAACAAAATCCCATGTGATGGCAAGTGAGGAAAGGAAATTAGACACAGTAAGTGCAAAGTTAATTATTCCATTCATGTAAAATGCAAAGATAGACAAGACTAATCTATGCTGTTATATGTTAGGACAGTGGTTACGTCTGGGGGTGACAGTGACTGGAAGGGGGGCCCAAGGAGGGGCTTCTGGGATGCCAATCATGTTGCTTCCTGAACTGGGTGGTGGTCAGGATCCACCACCAATTCACAATTGGATTCACCCTGTGAAAATTCCTCGAGCTATATACTCATAATAGATGGGTGTACCTTTCTGTATATTTTATTTATTTTTGAGAGACAGAGATCGTGCATGAGCGGGTGAGGGGCAGAGGAGATGGCGCAGAGCCTAATGTGAGGCTCCAACTCACGAACCAAACCACAAGACCATGACCTGAGCCAAAATCACGAGTTGGACACTTAACCGACTAAGCTACCCAGGTGCCCCATCTTTCTGTATTTTAATAGAAATATGAAAAATAGTCTAGGATTCCAGGAGGTCTCTTTGAGGGGGAAGGTGCTGAATTTAAACTTTCTTTTTTTTTGCTTCTTCTAGGAAATGACTTGGGTCTGGCCTCTGCTGCTGTATCTCTAAGACATCTGTATAATCAGCTCTGCTGTAATCTAAATCATTCAAATTGATCAAGAGAACAGTTTCATTCAAGGTCAGGCTGAGAGCTGAGTCTTGTCTGGCTGCCCCTGCCAGTTTCTCTCAGCAGCTTCAGACGTGCAGCCCCAAGTGGCCGAGTCAGTGACTGTACTTCAATCTCTTGCTGATGTGAAGGAGGTGCTTGTACAAGAGGGTGAGTGGTGTGAACAGTGCCATCCCCAACTCGAGGTGTGCTTGAGCTTTCAGGATATGGCCCTCACCCCTCCTTGTACACACACGTCCAGGCACACAGCTTGTACCACTCTTTGCTCACTTGCATGCCTGTTTTTCCATTCATTGATCCATCAATTCATTGATCCATCCATTCATCAATCCACCCATTCATTCATCCATCCATCCATCCATCCATCCATCCATCCATCCATCCATTCATCTTTTATTTATCCACCCACCCACCCATCCATCCATCCATCCACTGGCTCATTCAACAAATTTATTGAGTGCCTCCTTTGTGCCAAATGCTGTGTTAGGTGACAGCAATCAGCAGCGAGCAAGATAGACCCATCTCTACCTGGTAGAGCCCAGTTTAGGGAGGGAGGCTTAATTAACCACACACATACACACCTTTACAGTTGCAGGTATGAAGGAAACCTACAGGGTGATTTCAGAGGTACTAAGCAGAAGGACCCAACTGGACTGAGGGGAGAGAGGAGTAGTCAGGGAAGGTCTCTCTGTGGAGGTGAAGTCAGGGAAGGTCTCTCTGTGGAGGTGAAAAGCTGGTTGCAACCTGAAGATGAATGGGAGTTTCACCAGGGGAGGAGGGAGCACATCAGCTAGTGGGAATAGCGTGGGGGGAAGGTTGGAGGCAGGGTGGAGCTTGGTGCTCTGAAAGGCAGAGAAGTGTGGCTGGACCCAGCTTAGAATGAAGAGGGGGTAGAGGACATGCCTTGCTTCTTTGGGGCCATTTTAAGACTCACCCCCAGAGTAGTGTGAAGCGGAGAAGAGGGAAGTGGTGTGCTCAGCAGATCTGTGTCAAAAAGCTCACTCTGGGGGGGTCGCAGTGCCGTGAAACCAGGCTTTGTCAAAGTTGGCACTATTGATGTTTTGGGCCGGACGAGCCTTCGTCGTGGGGGACTGACTGCCCTGTGCACTGGGGCACATTTAGCGGCAGCCTGGCCTCTATCCTGCAGGTGGCCAGCGGCACCTTCCTTCCTGTTCATCACTGCAATGGAAGAGGTCTCCAGGCCTTGTCAAATGTCCCCTGGGCGGGGCACGGGGGCTGTAAGCGGCAGAATCACTCCCAGTGAAGAAAGACTATCAAACCATTTACTTAGGTGGACCCACTTGGTTTTATCCAATGAAGGTTTGCCACTGTCCCTCTGTTCCCAGACATACAGGTATGATGGACATACAGGCCCATACATATGTGACTGTAGTCTTTTTTTTTCTTTTAAGTTTACTTTTGAGAGAGAGACAGAGACAGAGACAGAGACAGAGACAGAGCATGACTGGCGGAGGGGTGGAGAGGGAGGGAGACACAGAATCCGAAGCAGGCTCCTGGCTCTGAGCTGTCAGCACAGAGCCCGATGTGGGACTTGAACCCATGAATCGCGAGATCATAACCTGAGCCAAAGCCAGATACTTAACCAACTGAGCCACCCAGGCACCCCGTGTAGTCTTGACTGCAGTAGCCTGGCAGATCATACTTGCCTCTGGCGCCCCAAACACCCACCAGTGTTTTGCGTGGGCAGCGGTGTGATGTTCCCTTCTCTGGAATAGGACAGGATCAGGGAAGTGTGAATGCATAATGTTTCACTCTATTCCGTCTCGTCCTTATCGCCATTCCCACTAACGGCAGCTGCCCGGCATGTTACGCACTGGACATGTCAGCTGTTATCAGCAGGGGAGTTGTATAACCTTTTTAAATCTGTATGATGGGAGAAGACCTGGTAGAACGATCTTTCATAGACATTATGGATCCTTACAAACCCAAGGTAGGTATGATGGGGGGGGGGGGGGAGTCTCTTAGGAGATCGAGTTTCCACAGTTGGGTCAGGATGGAGCTGGGACTCAACCAGAGGCCTGATTGCAAGGCCCAGGATTTTAACTCTCACACTGCCCAGCCTCCTTTCCGAGCCCCCGCGGGATTGAGGTACCCCCAATTAGAGTCCGGGAATTGGAAGGGAACCAGCATCTGTCTAGACGCTGATACTGAGCACGACCATTGACAGCTCTGCCTGACCTCTCCCTGGACGCCGTCCCTCCCCACTACCTGTCGTTAGCTTTATCCAGCGCGCAGCTCACGCCTGCCGGGGAGGGATCCACACTCCCCATTCCTGGTCAGGCACCAAACCAAGTGCTGTTGTGTACTGACACATGTCGTCCTCACAGCCCCCCGAGGGAGCGTCCATTGACCCCACATCACAGATGAAGACACGGGAGGCCTACAGCTGGCAGATGGAAGAGCAGGATTTGAATCCCAACTCTGTGGAGTCCAGGGCGCACGGCAGACCTCTGCTGCCGCCTGCTTCTCAGTAGGCTGTCAAGGGCTGGGCAGTGGCAGTGGCGTTGACCCCGTGTCTTTCAACAGCTGACCTCTAATGCTACACTTCTGGTGGGTTTGTAAATGTGGATCCTAAAGGCCTCAGAGCTCTCATTATTCCCCCTTCAGGAAGCACGGATCTAGTCCTTCACAGATGAGAAAACAAATACTGGCAATTGAACGAGCTACTAAGGGGCCAATGAAGCCAGGACCTGTGCCCCAAACCCCAGGCTCAGAAGGAACACCTTACACACGACCAATCAGCCCTGGCGTCCATGCCATTTTCCCTTTCATCTCTAACACCTGTTTAAGGTCCACTGGTACACCTTAGCTTTGTCCCAACCTCCTCTGAATAGTGAGGCTGAGGTTATTTTTTTTTTTAATTTTTTAATGTTTATCCTTGAAAGAGTGAGAGAGACAGAGAATGAGCAGGGAAGGAGGAGAGCGAGAGAGGGACACAGAATCCGAAACAGGCTCCAGGCTCTAAGCTGTCAGCACAGAGCCCGACACGGGGCTCAAACCCACGAACCGTGAGATCATGACCCAAGCCGAAGTCGGACGCTCAACCGACTGAGCCACCCAGGCGCTATTTTTAACATTTGAGAGTGTGTATGTGAGCAGAGGAGGTAGAGATGGAGAGAGAATCACAAGCAGGCTCTACGCTGTCAGCATGGAGCCCAATGCGAGGCTACATCCCACGAACCATATCATGACTCAAGCCGACATCCGGAGTTGGACACTTAATGGACTGAGCCACCCAGGCGCCCCAAAGCTGAGGTATCAACACTCCAAAAGTTAGAAATTCTGTCACATGACTGCCAATTGTATCAAGCCCCTCTGCTTTGGATCTCTGTAAGATTTTTTAGCAGGTTAACACTGCTATCCAGGCATCTGGGTGGCTTAGTTTGTGAAGTGTAGGATTCTTGATTTCGGCTCAGGTCACGATCTCATGGTTTTGTGGGTTTGAGCCCCACATCAGAGGGGTTGTGCGGTGCCGTGCAGAGTCTGCTTGGGATTGTCTCCCTCTGCCCCTCCCCTGCTCTCTCTCTCAAATAAACTTAAACACAAAACAAAACCCCACTGCTGTCCCCAGATCAGTAGCCCTCAGGTTCCTAGGTTGGTTAGCCAGTGTTCTGTATCCCACTCTTCCAGTTTCCGGTAAATAGGGGTCCTTCAGGATTATGATCATCTGAACTTCCTAGTGTGGTTCTGGGTCAGGGACCCCCATGCCAGGACATTCCCACCACTCGCTGCCTCTGCCACGTCCAGCACAGGGTCCCTACAAACTACATATGGGGTGGCCACCAAACTTGACTTCCCTTTCCCTCACTGTAGTTTCACTTTCACTTCTGTCCCACAGGTACTTAGGGAACTTCTGTTCCTTCCCACCTTTTCCAGACATTTGCTCTGGCTTCCATTATTGGCCTATTACTACCAGCCTAACATATACCTGTATCTGTCTATCCATCAACTAATCACAGGTACCTAGAACAGTGCCTGGCACATAAAGGCCCGGGAAGTTTGAACTTAGTGTGTCAGAATAGTCTTTTGATTTCATTCAACAATTTAAAAATACAGAAAATTTAGTTCACAGGCCATACAAAACCAGGCTGACCAGTCTGATACCCCCTGGTTCACTTGATTCCTACTTGTATTCAAGACTGGCATTACAGAATAATATCTAAAGATCCTATTTAAGAATGTGCTTTGCCACCAGTCAGTTAAGTGTCCAATTCTTGATCTCAGAGTCCTAAGTCTGGGTCCCGTGTTGGACTCCGGGCCAGGCAGGAAGCCTACTTAACTGGCCACTTCAAATACTTGGTAGTCAAAGCACAGTTCTATTGCTGCAGAAAGTTCTACCGGGCAGTGCTATGTGAGATTGGACAGGAGGGGGAGGTCAGTACGCCACAAACCAGAACACACAGCAGTTCAATCAAAACCCCTCACGTTTATTACTGAACCAACCTACTGGTTCAGGAGCAACGTAACAGAGAAGTTATTTCCTTGATAAGTTATTGGTATGGGGCATGTGACGGGCAGGTGTCGCATCAGGAACACAGGATTCAAGCGGCATGATAAACGGGGAAACGCGTGCCATTGCCATCTCACGTAGGATCACTCACAGACCCAGCTTTGTTCTTCTCCAGTGTCGCCTCTTGGAGTTGTACCTGCACGGAAAGATACCCGGGTCACAAAGAGTCTGACCCCAACCTCGCTGCCCTTGGCCAGCACACACTTTGCCTTCTAAGTACCGTAAAATCCTTGAAAGGCAAAGGCTCCCAGTTTCCCTCCCCCTAACACATTTGAAGCGCTCTTTGGAGAGTAAAAAGTGACTTGCTAGGTGTATTTAAGAACTAGTCAAATTGAATTTTTGCTTCTCCACAGGATTTCAGGCTAGAAAAACACACTGGTTCTGGAGACTGGACTGGCAGGGAAGCCCATTCCCCTCGTGGGAGTCCACCCACCTACTCGTGACCCACCATCCCTGGGTAGACCCCGACATTCTGGAACTTCTTCTCTTTCAAAACATCAAAACGGCATTTCTGCATCGTGCATCACACACACATAAAAAAGCTCCTGCGAAATTTTTACAATAGCTGAACGCCTCCCACCACTCCAGCACCAAAGCAAGGGACTTGCAGAGTGAAGGCTCCTCAGGACTGTCCATGTCAATCTGTCCTGATTTCACCCTTAAGAGAGGCAAAATCAAAAATGACCAACACGGGTTTTCTTTCTCTCAGCAGGATAATGTCAGTACTTCCACAAAACGAAGCACTGTAATTGCAACCTGCTTTAATACACTGTAAACGTCTGACTCTAGATTTTGGCTCAGGTCATGATCTCACGGTTCACAAGCTCAAGCCATGCACCGGGCTCCACGCTGACAGTGCAGCGCCTGCTTTGCCTGTTAAGCCTAGATGAGCCCAGAGGCCCTGGAGCAATTCTAGCAATTCCAAAACCATCAGTTCAACTACTTCTGCAGTAGAGGGCAACCTTCAGACAACAGAAAATTAACAAATATTGGAATTTCTGCCCTTAATCCCAGCTGTGGGCTGGGTTGCTGTCCAGAGACAGAGAAAGCACATGAAAACAAAACACGCGGGTGGTTATGGGGGATCCTTACCTGATTTTGTTACCAGTTTTCATCCGAATCCACTGGGGAATGGGACGATTCTGCTTTTGTTTCTTGGCCAGGAATCGCTTGATCCTGAAAGTCTTATGAGAAGACTGGAAAGGAAAGGTAATCAATTAAAACAAAGTTTTTTTAATGCTTTATTTTTGAGAGAGAGACAGAACATGAGCATAGGCGGTAGAGAGAGACAGAGAGAAAGAGACACACACAGAATCTAAAGCAGGCCCCAAGCTGTCAGCACAGAGCCTGAAGCGGGGCTCCAATTCGCCAACGGGTGATCATGACCTGAACCGGAAGTCGGACGCTGACCCGACTGAGCCACCCAGATGTCCCCCAAAAAATATAATCACTGGAGACAGCAACACAACAGCTTGCTCAAAAGATTCAAAGTCAGGAACTCCCTCAATCCACAAATGGCTAGGGTGCCTTCCACTGTTCCCTGCTGTCACCCAGGACCCAGAGGACTCTTGGGGATGGCTGGGGAACTTGGTTTTCAAAAAAGAACACAAGCTTTCGGTCAACGAGTCTCAGCGCACTATGTAAAACAGGTACCTGATTTCAAGGGTCGTCCCAAGAGCAATTAAGACACATACACAAAATCCTTGCCAGTCAATAAATCTATTCTAACCCACTGACCATTCTTTCTAACTCTACTTGAAACGTAATTTTCAAGGATGACTTTACCAGTTTCTCACTGCGTTTTTGGCTTTAAGAACTGGGGTCATCGAAGTCCAACCCCAACCACCTCCCTCTCCTCAGTCTGCAGGACTGGTGGTCTCGGGTCTGGCCAACGTGGTCCAACGCACCCTTGTGTAACAAAGAAGGCAAAGACGACACTCCTCTCTCCCAGCTCACGGTAGCAGTTGTAAATTTTCAGCCAACTAAAACCACCACCAGATATCGACCCTCTCCACACTCAGAAGCCTACAGCAATTGCTAAGTTCTCAGAAAGCGATCACAGGTAAAATCCACGACCGTAACTGTCCGCAGTTGGCTTTTAGCAAGAACGCCCTAATGGCAAATAGATTCCAACTACAGCACCCCTTCTTCCAGATGCGCCCACGGGAGAGACGCTTAAGTCTTCGAACAAAGGACTAAAAGTCCTGGAAGTGCCTAACCCGGTACGCAGCTGGGTTAAACATTTCCGGAAACCAGCCGACCACATTCCCTTCTCGATGCCTGGCACGGTCCGCGTGCCCCACTGTCGGGCCACGCTTTCTGGAGTGGATCCCCCCGACTTCTCTCTCTGCCCCAGAATCACATTTCGCTTCAGAAGGGCGAAGGGCAGGGGGAAACCCCCGCTAGCATGGGGAGCGGCATGGTGCACAAAGCACCAGCCCCGCACCCCACCCCGGTTCTCCATCGCTTCCTAGCTCCCCACCAGGCCTGTACCTGGAGCAGTGACCAAACCCCGTCTTTTCCGGTAAAAGCCTTAAAAAGGTCCCCGGACCTCGACATAGCGTGCCGTGCCGGCGAGATCGCGGGGACCTCAAGTGTCGCAAAAGCACCCCGGGGCCGATGGTAACGGATAGACTCACCATGGCGAGAGAGAGCCAGCAACACACACCACGATGGCGGAGAAGCGGAAAGAGAAGGAAGAGGGCGGAAGGACGTATTTAGAAGACGTCGCCAGAGGCGGGGCTTGGTAGTTGTTGTAAACCAAAGGCCGTCTGGGGCCTCCCCTTCAACTCCAGTCCTGCACGCGTGCGCGTGCGCGCGCGTGCGCGCTCTCCTGGGAACTCGGCAAATCGCGCACGGCCGTGCGAAATGGAATTCGTTTTGCGCCACTTCCGTAAGTGGGGCCCTCGGGAACAGGGCACCCTGCTTCGTGGGTGAGGCACCAGCCGCCGGTGGTAAATGCCAAAGTGTTAACCCTTCTGAAGGCAGAGCAGAGTGGGCGGGGCTGACTGCAGGGGCGGGTTGGGGGGACGTCACGTCCGAGCGCAAGGTCCTGGGTTTAGGAAGGCATGCGCCGAGGGTTAGCCTCCGCCCGGATGGCCTCGCGGCACACATCTCGGTCTTATCGCGACCTCTAACAGTGGTTTCGAGCTGGCTGAGCCGTGCTGGGCGGGAAGGGATGGTGGTGGTGGAGGAAGCAGGAGAGGGTGGCCAGGGCTGCGCTAGGTGGGTCCGGTACATCTAGGCAAGAGGTTGCTCATCAAGGTCTAAGCTGACTAATTTCAGGATAACCTTTTACTTGGCTACTAGAAATCCCAGACTGACTTTTAGCCCGCTTTGCGAAATGTATAGGAATTGATGACATGCCTTTTGGAGGTTAATGATCCCCGCTTTCATGTGTTTCTTCTCCACGCTTAAAAACAAAAAATCCTGGGACGCCTGGGTGGCTCAGTCGGATGACCCTCCCACTCTTGATTTAGTCTCAGGTCCTGATCCCAAGGTCGTGGGAGCCCCACGTGGGCTGTGTGCGAAGCGTAGAACCTGCTTAAGATTCTTTCCCTCTGCCCCTCTCCCCTCCTTCTTGTGCGCTCTGTCTCTAAAATGAAAAAAAAATAAATTAAAAATCCTCTATGTTTCTTTGCAGTCGCCTCAAGCCGTTTTGCACCAGTAGATTAATGTAAGGGTTTTTAACCTGGGGTCCACAAATGGTCTGTTTATAGAATTCACAGGGTACATGAACTTGGATGGGGAAAAAAAAATCACAACTTGTTTTTATCAACCTGTCTGAAATTTAGCGCTTTCTTTATTTACAAAGGTGGGCAACAAACTATAGTGGTGTCAATAGTTCCCATGACTTTGTCACCAGTAGAAATCAAAGATGGTTTCATATCACATTGCAGTTGATGCAGATGTTGAAATAGCATTTACACATTGATCACTTGTTTGAAATTATAGTACAGTTGACCTTCAACAACATGGGTTTGAACTACATGGGTCCACTTATATGTGGATTTCTTCGATTAATACAGGACACGACTATAAATACTTTCTTTTATGATTTTCTTACTAAACTTTTCTCTGGCATGCTTTATCATAAGGATATAGTATATAATACATATAACGTATAGAATATGTGTAAATCAACAGTTGGTGTTATCGGTAAGGCTTCTGGTCAGCAGTAGGCTATTAAGTTTTGGGGAGAGTCAAAAGTTACATGTAGATTTTCCACTGCATGGGCTCGGCATCCCTAACCCCTGCGTTGTTAGAGGGTAAACTGTAGTTAGTAGACCCATAAGTAGAACTGTGTTAAGAAGCCCATATGTCCTGGGCGCTTGGGCGGCTCAGTCAGTTAAGCACTGACTCTTGATTTCGGTTCAGGGTGGGATTGAGTCCCGAGTCCAGCTCTGTGCTGACAGTGCGGAGCCCTGGGATTCTCTCTCTCTGCCCCTCCCCTGCTTCTCTCTCTGTCTCTCTCTCTCTCCCCTTCTATCAAAATAAATAAGTTTTGGGGGCACCTGGATGGCTCAGTCGGTTAGGCATCCAACTTCAGCTCAGGTCATGATCTCACAGTCTGTGAGTTCGAGCCCCATGTAGGGCTCTGGGCTGACAGCACAGAGCCTGGAGCCTGGATCCCGCTCTCTCTGCCCCTCCCTTGCTCACAGTCTGTCTCTGTCTTTCTCTCTCTTAAAGATAAACATTAAAAATATTTTTTAATGAAAAAGTAAACTTTAAAAAATAAAAATTGTTTTAAAAATGGGGAGCCTAGGTGACTCAAGTCTCTTAAGCGTCCAACTCTTGATTTTGGCTCAGGTCATGATCTCGAGGTTCGTGGGATCTAGTCCCCAGTCAGGCTCTGCGCAGACAGTGTGGAGCCTGCTTGAGATTCTCTCCCTCTCTCTCTCTGCCCCTACCCTGCTAGTGCATAGTCTCTCTCAGATTGTCTTCCCCCGCCCCTCTCTCTCCCTCTCTCTCTGCCCCTACCCCACTGGTGTGCGGTCTCTCTGTAAATAAGTAAATAAACCTAATTTTAAAAAAAGAAGCCCATATGTTATTACAGCACACATTTCTTTTAGAAAATATTTTGACAACTGTATTACAGTGTAGTTTTCTTTGTAATCCTATGTACTCTGTTTCATGTATTCAAAAACATTCTGAAAATAAGCTTCATCTGACTGCCAAAGGGTTCCACAGCACAGAAATGGTTAGGAATCCCTATATTGGAGTATTGTGACAGATGGTAGATCAAACTACGTAGGAGACTTTGGAAATCGTCTGGCAAGAAATGATGGCCCATAGGGCGGCTGGCTGGCTCAGGCCGTGGAGCATGTGACTCTTGATCTTGAGGTTGTGAGTTGGAGCCTCACGTTGGGTGTAGAGATTACTTAAAAATAAAATCTTAAAAAAAGAAATGATGGTTCAAAGTAAAGCAGCCTCCAAGATGTTGAATAAGAAGAAAGAAAATCAAGAGATGATTATAACAGTAACAGGACTTGGTCCAAGTTTCTGTTTTGAGCAACTGGATGCTGGTGGCTTAAGTCTAGAGAGGAAATAGTAGACAGTAGGAAGCTTGAGTCAATTTAATAACCATTTTTTACAATGTATCTATTTTGAGAGAGAGTGTGATTGTGCACGTGCCCTCGTGGGTGCGGTGCGAGGAGGGGAGGGGCAGAGAGAAGGGGAGAGAGAATCCCAAGCAGGCTCCAAGTTCAGCTCGGAGCCCAGTGCAGGGCAGGGCTCGATCTCATGGACTGTGAGATCATGCCCTGACCCGAAATGGAGAGTCAGCCACTTAACTGACAGAGCCACCCGGGTGGCCCTAATAACCATTTTTTAACAGCAAAACTTTAGTTACTTAAATCCCATCCAGTTTTTAAATTCAGACCCTCATCCAGATCATTTTATGTTTAAGTGAGGTGAGTCCTTAGGCTTCTTAACCTGGATTTTTATTCTTTATTTGAGAGCCCGTATCTGGTTTTTGGTGGCCCAGAGGAGCAGCAAATAACCCTTCAGTTGCTGAATTAAACCATCAATATCATCGATATAGCTACCATTTACCTGAGGTTTAGGATGCGACGGACACTGCTAAGAGCTTATACAAATCATCTTTTTTTTTTTTCCTTTTTAAACTGCTTTATTAACTTCACAATATATAGTGAGCATCTTGCTGTATGTACAATAGGGTAAAACTCCCCTGCTGACAGAATCTTACAGAATGGGTCAAAATGGAACATTCAGTTAGAAGCTGGTAACAGGAGACCCGCAAGAGGCATGGAACACCAAATGGTTCACAACAAAGGTACATTGAGAATGTGTAAGGCGAGGAAGTAGGACTGTCTTCCTATTAACTTTGGGGAAAACAGGATTTACAGGGTGAGGCAAAACTCATCCTGATGGCCCTGGCGAGGAGGGTCATTGCTAACCGCCAGCAGACCATGACCAAATTGCTTTTCCCTCAGCTGTCTCACCTCCTCCCCGATCCTTTCCATAGTCTCCTTTTTTTTTTTTTTTTTAAGTTTATTTGAGACAGTGGGGCACCTGGGTGGCTCAGTTAGTTAAACACCAGGACTCTTTTTTTTCCCATAAAGTTTTTTTTAATGTTTTTTATTGATTTCTGAGAGAGAGAGGGACAGTGTGAGCAGGGCAGGGTCAGAGAATAGAGGGAGACACAAAATCTGAAACAGGCTCCAGGCTGTCAGCACAGAGCCCGACGTGGGGCTCGAACCCACGAACCGTGAGATCATGACCTGAGCAGAAGTCGGACGCCCAACCGACTGAACCACCCAGGTGCCCCAAATATCGGACTCTTGATTTTAGCTTAGGTCATGATCTCACAGTTCATGAGTTCAAGCCCTGCATCAGGCTTTGCGCCGACAGCGTGCAACCTGCTTGGGATTCTCTCCCTCCCTCTCTCTCTCTCTAACCCTCCTCCACTCTCTCTCGGTCCTCCCTCTCTCAAAAGAAATAAATTGGGGCGCCAGACAGAAAAGGAGACAGAGAATCCCAAGCAGGCTCTGAGCTGTCAGCACAGAGCCCAAGGCCGGGCTCGAACCCAGGAAACCTGGAGATCATGACCTCAGCCGAAACCAAGAGTCCCACACGTAATCGACTGAGCCACCCAGGCGTCCCACCATATTCTTTTCTGTCACCCTCACTCTGCAAGTCTCCACGCCATGCCCCACCTAGACTACAGGATGGGCTGGGAACACGGAACCACCTACAGCTTCCTCTAGGCACATGATAGTCTCCAGCTTCCAAAGGAAGGGCCAAGGGCTCTCCTTTATTAGCAACTTGCTCCATTTCACCCTTTTGTTTTCTTTTCTTGGTTGGTTTTTCCACGTTGAGACTTTGTTACTGCTTGTTCCTCTTTGGATGCCGTAGCTCTTGGGTGCATCCTTGTGGTCACCTGCCTGTCTCGATTCTCCCGGGGAGTGTGCCATCGCAACACTTACACCTGCCCACCTGCTCCCCCTCCGCCTCCTACTCTTTGGGGCCGCCTCTGGCCCATACGCCCACAGGGCCACCGGGGACAGGTACCAAGAAGGGCAAATCATCCTTTTTTTTTTTTTTTTTTTAATGTTTGTTTATTTCCGAGAGAGAGAGAGAGGGAGACACAGAATCGGAAACAGGCTCCAGGCTCTGAGCTTTCAGCATAGAGCCTGATGCGGGGCTCGAACCCACAAGCTGTGAGCTCCTGACCTGAGCCAAAGTCAGACGCTTCACTGACTGAGCCATCCAGGTGCTCTTCATCTTTTTAATTCTTACAGCTTTATAGGGCAATCTTCATTCTACCGGGTTTTCCCTTTGCCTTGCATGCTACCCCTTCTGAGTTTCTTTTGCTGATTCTTCCTTACTTCAATTCCTTTTTAACATTGGAGGGCCCCAAGGTTCTGTTTTGGACCTCTTCTTTTCTTTCTTTTTTAAAAAACTGTAAAAAGTTTATTTATTTGAGAGAGACAGCGAGAGGAGGGGAGGGGCAGAGAAGAGAGAGAGAATCCCAAGCAGGCTCCCTACTGTCAGCACAGAACCCAATGATCCAAGCTGAAACCAAGAGTCAGATACTTAACCAGCTAAGCCACCTAGGCGCCCCTGAACCTCTTGTCTTTTCTATATACACTCCCTGCTTTGGCGATTTCATCCAATATCATGGCTCTAAATACTCTCTTGGTTGAAGACACCCAAACCTGTATCTCCGGCCTTGACCTCCCCTGAGCTTCTACCACCTTCCCAGCATCCACTGGGATGTCTCATTGATGCCTTAAACGTAGTATGTCCCAAACAGAACTCCTAACTGGGTCACTCGAAGTCCTCCCCATCACAGCAAATGGCACCTCCATTCTTCTCGTCGCTTCAGCCAAAATTTATCTTCCACTCTTCTCTTTCACATCCTGCATCTGGTTTGTCAGCAAATCTGGTCAGCTTGACTTTGAAATTGATCCTGATCCTGAGGACTTCTCATCACCTCTACCCTGGTCCGAGCCACCCTCTCTCACCTAGATTGTTTTAGGGCTCCTCACTGCTCTGCCTGCTTGGTGGCTTCTCTGCAGCAGCCAGAGCGACCCTTTCAAGACCTCAGTCAGGGGCGCCTAGGGGGCTCAGTCAGTTCAGCGTCTGACTTCGGCTCAGGTCATGATCTCACAGTTGGTGAGTTCGAGCCCCACGTCGGGCTCTGTGCTGACAGCTCAGAGCCTGGAGCCTGCTTCAGATTCCGTGTCTCCCTCTCTCTCTGACCCTCCCCTGCTCACACTCTGTTTCTCTCTCTCTCAAAAATAAATATTTAAAAAAAAATGATCTCGGGCAGATCATGGCACTCCTCTGCTCAACGCGCTCCAATGGCTCCCCATCCCTCTCCTAATAAAAGAAAGTACAGGGGCACCTGGGTGGCTCAGGCTCTTGCTTTCAGCTCAGGTCATGATCTCACAGTGGTGAGATCAAGCCCTGCATCAGGCTCCACACTGAGCGTGGAGCCTGCTTGAGATTCTCTCTCCTGCCCCTCTCCCCCTGCTCACATGCGCTCTTTCTCTCTGTCAAAAAAATAATAATAAAAAGATAATAAATTTAAAAAGGTCGGAGGCACCTGGGTGGCGCAGTTGGGTAAGTGCCTGACTCTTGATCTCACCTCAGGTCATGATCTCGTGGTTCGTGGGTTCTAGCCCCATGTAGGGCTCTGTGTTGATGGCATGGAGCCTGCTTGGGATTCTGTCTCTCCTCCTCTCTGCCCCTTCCCCACTGCTCGCTCACTCTCTCTCAAAATAAATAAATTAAAAAAAAAAAAAAAGAAAGCACAGGAATTTGCAGTGGCCTCGAAGGCCCTACCCAGTTGGTTGGACATTAGTTCTCTTACCCAGCCTCCCGCTCTTCTCTCTCACTTTGCCAAAGCCTCACTGACCTCCTTGCTCTTCCTTAAACACACCAAACACAGCTGTCTTCACGGCCTCACACTGGGTGTTCTCCCTCCCTGGGACTCTGTTCCCCCAGGTATCCCACGTCTCGCTTCCTCACCTCCTGCAAGTCAAGGCTCACATGTATCCATTTAAGAGACACCATTCCCCAAACACTGTGTACCCTCATGCCCTGCTTTTCGTGATGACATTTATCAGCATCTATCATGTCATATTATGTATTTGTTTATTGTCTAATTCCACACTGGAATTGAGCTCAATGAGGGCAGAGAGATTCTTTTTTTTTTTTTTTTTTTTTAAATATTTTTTAATGTTTTATTTATTTCTAGGAGAGAGAGAGAGAGACAGCGTGAGCAGGGGAGGGTCAGAGAGAGAGGGAGTCACAGACTGAAACAGGCTCCAGGCTCTGAGCTGGCAGTCAGCACAGAGCCCGACGCGGGGCTCGAACCCACGAACCGCGAGATCATGACCCAAGCGAAAGTCGGACGCTTAACCGACTAAGCCACCCAGGCGCCCCAGAGAGATTCTTTTAAATATTTTGAAATAATCAGGGATTCATAAGAAGTCACAGAAACCTACGGAGAGATCCTGTGCACCCTTCACTCGGCCTCTAGCATTAATGTCTTGCGTTACTATCATATGATATCAAAGCCAGGAAACAGACATTGAAACAATCCAAAGAGCTTCCTCAGATTTCACCAGTTAGATGTGTACTTATCTGCGTGTGTGCAGTTCTATAGTTCTATCATATTTGTAACTTCGTGGTTGTGTGTGTGTGTGTAGTTCTATATTGTCTAAAAAATTTAAAAAAAAAAAAATTTTTTTTTTAATATTTATTTATTTTTGAGAGACAGAGACAGAGAGTGAGCAGGGGAGGGGCAGAGAGAGAGGCAGACACAATGTGAAGCAGGCTCCAGGCTCTGAGCTGTCAGCACAGAGCCCAACATAGGACTTGAACTCATGAGCCCAAGTCAGACGCTTAACCAACTGAGCCACTCAGGCACCCCAGTAGTTCTATATAGTTTTATCACATATGTAGCTTCATAGAACTGCCACCGCAGTAAAATCTAGAACTACACCATTACCACAAGCCTCCACAAAGGCAGGGCTTTTGGGTCGCATTTGTAAGCTCCTGTACCCCCAGCACCAAGACCCAAGCCTGACACAGAGTAGGCCTGGGTACCTGTTGAACTGAAGAGGCACCAAGTGCAGTGCTGACAGACTGAAACCAGGACTAGCCGAGTGTGAACGCTACCAGCGCAACCTACTAGCTAGGGGACGTTGGATACATAACTCAGCGTGTCTGTGCCTTAGTTTCCTCTTCTGTAAAATGGGGATAAATAATATGACTTAACTCACAGTGCCATGGTGAGGATTCAGAGTCGCTGTTAAGATATGTTAAGCACACAGTAAGGCCTGAGTTAATATATACCGGGCACATGATAGCCACCAGCTCAGTAAACAGCGGCCAGTATTACTTTCATTCCCTTGTATGGTAACAGGGCAGATAGTGCTAGGAAGGAAATAAACTATTACAAGAATATTGAAGGGGCTCCTGGGGCACCTGGGTTGCTCAGTCGGTTGGGTTCTGACTTTGGCTCATGTCATGATCTCACCGTTTGTGAGTTTGAGCCCTGTTTGGCTCTGTGCTGACAGCTTGGAGCCTGGAGCTGCCTCGGATTCTGTGTCTCCCTCTCTGTCTGCCCCTCCCCTGCTCATGCTCTGTCTCTCTAAAATCAAAATAAACTTTTTTTTTTTTTTTTTTTTACATATTGAAGGGGTGCGGATTGCCAGCGAAGGGGAGGAGATGGGATTTGAATCCAGCCGTAGAAGGTGAGTGGTGGTGTTATGGGCTGCATTGTGTTCCCCTAAAATTCATATGTTGAAGCCCTAACCCCAGTATGTCAGAACGTGACTATTCGGACGTAGGACCTTTACAGCGGTGATTAAGTTGAAATGAGGCTTGCTACTGTGGGCCCTAACTAGAGACACCAGAGAGGCTCAAAGACCATGCGAGAACACAGTGGAAGCTGCAAACCAATCAGAGAGGCCTCAGGAGATTTAAAAAAATTCTTTTAGTTTACTTATTTTGAGAGAGAGCTAGCATGGGGGGGAGGGGGTGAGAGAGAGGGAGAGAAAGAGAGAGAGAGAGAAAGAGAGAGAGAGGGGGAGAGAGAGAGAACCCCAAGCACGTGCCACACTGTCAGCACAGAGCCCAACACGGGGCTTCAACTCACGAACTGTGAGATCATGACTTGATCGGGAAAACCAAGAGTTGGACGCGTAAGCGACTGAGCCACCCTCGCGCCCCACAGAGGCCTCAGGAGAAACCAAACCTTGCTGATGCCTTGATCATCTTGACCTTGGACTTCTAGCCTCCAGAACTGTGAGAAATTTCTGTCATTTGAGCCACTCAGCCTGGCATTTTGTTATGGCAGCCCCGGCGGCCTGATACCTGATACTAGCGGGGTCAGGACATGGGGAGATGGGGAGGAGGGCTTTCCAGCCACTAGGAGCCGCGCTGTCACCACAAGACTCAAGCGTCGGGCGCAATACATCCTGATTGGGCGGAGCCAGATTTGCCAGAGGCACATTTCAGGGACCTGGAATGCAACCGAACTGGGTCCCAGAGGTGTCAGAAAGGACAGGGGCTGTGAAGAGGCCCCAGAATTTGCCATCGGGTGCACCTTGGTACCCGTGAAAGTTGGACAGTGTAGATGGGAGGTGAGGAAGGTGGCAAGAAGGGAACAGAGTGGGTGATGAGGTGGGGCAGGGCTTGGAGGGAGGAGATGCTTTTAGGAGGTTTGGGTGTGAAGGGAAGGAGACAAAGAAAGGGGGCGCGAGAGAGTGGTGAGCTCAAGAGTTGGTGGGTTTCGGTAGATCATGGAGAAGATAGGAAGGAGAGAGAGAAAAGATGCAAGAAAATGCAGGTATACTGGATAGTGGGGGGGGGGGCTCGGAGGACACGTGGGGGCCTTGGGAGAGGAGATTCCGTTGAGAAAGAGAACAGTCGTTTCCTGCAGTGGGAGGGAAGAAGACATGAAGAGAGGATGTTTCTTATAAATTTAGTTGTTAAATTATGTAAATGTTTTACATGGTCCCCTCCTATCTAGCCCTACATTTCCTTTCCTAGGCGTTTCCCCAACGGAAAGGCGCACAGATGTGCATCCAGAGGTATGTACTAAATTGCTTGTAGCAGAATTATTTATGATAGCCCCAAACCGGAAACTGTCCTAATCTGTCAGCACGTGAGCAGATACATCGCCTATTTACCAAGGGCTGCAATACACAGCAGTTCTCAAAGTGTGATGCGTGGGACTCTGGGGGAGGGTCTGTGAGGTCAACATGAATCTTATAATAATACAAAGAAATCACTTGCTTCTTTTACTCTCATGCTCTCAGGAGTGTACTGTGGAGTTTTCCAGAGGCTGCGTGACTAGAATGACTTCCTTGTTCTGACAGACAACAGAATGTGTGCTTCTCTGTTTTCAATATTCCTGTTTTAGGGCGCCTGGGTGGCTCAGTCATTAAACATCCGACTTCTGCTCAGGTCACGGTACCATGGTTCATGAGCCCAAGTCCCACATCCGATGAGCTCGAGCCCCACTTCGGGTGAACACGAGGCCCACATCACATTGGGTGAGACCTGCTTCTCTCTCTCTCTCTCTCTACCTCCCTCTGCCCCTCCTGGGATATTCTCTCTCTCTCTCTCTCTCTCTCTCTCTCTCAAAAAACAATTCCTGGTTTACTTTCTAATACAGTATATATTGGTAGATAGATTATATCGATCTATACAAACAGAGGTCCCTGAGGTAAGTGGTCTTAAGGAGGCTTAAGACCATGGGGTGCCTGGGTGGCTCAGTCGGTTGGGCATCCGACTTTGGCTCAGGTCATGATCTCACAGTCCGTGGGTTCACAGTCCGTGGGTTCAAGCCCCGTGTCGGGCTCTGTGCTGACAGCTCAGAGCCTGAAGCCTGCTTTGGATTCTGTGTCTCCTTCTCTCTCTGACCCTCCCCTGCTCATGCTATCTCTCAGAAATAGATAAAACATTAAAAACAAAATTTTTAAAGAATAAAAAAGATAAAAAGGACTCTTAAGACCAAAGCATTTGCAAACTGCTCCTGCCCAGCCATGGAAATAAACAAATTATGACAAAACAGCCGCGGCACGGATGATCTCATCCACATCCACAAAAATGTGGTACAGACGAAGCCAGACAAGAGCACACATGCTGTAGGATTCTATTTACGTAAAGACCCAAACCAGGAGAAGGGAATCTGTGCAGTGTGAAGTCATGATAGTGGTTATCCTTGGGAGCAGGGGGCGCTGATCATATTCTCCTTCTTGATCCGGGTGCTGTTGGTATGCATGTGTTCACTTTGGGATGGTACACTTCTCTGCATGGGTGTTGTGTTTCAGTGTAAAGTTAAAACCACATTTATATGGGTCTACAGACAAAACTACAAATGGGGGGGGCGCCTGGGTGGCTCAGTCGGTTGAAGAGTTGAACGTCCGACCTCAGCTCAGGTCATGATCTCATGGTTGGGGAGTTTGAACCCTACATCAGGCTTTCTGGTGTCATCATAGAGCCCGCTTCAGATCCTGTCCTCCTCTGTCGGCCCCTCCCCCGCTGGTTTTTGTTCTCTCTCTCTCTCTCTCTCAAAAATAAACACTAAAAAAAAAAAAAAGAAAACTATAGGGGCGCCTGGGTGACTCAGTCAGTTAAGCATCCAACTTTGGCTCAGGCCATGATTTCATTGTTTGTGAGTCTGAGCCCCACACAGGGCCCTCTGCTGTCAGTGCAGAGCCCGCTTCAGATCCTCTCTCTCTCTCTCTTTCTTTAAATTTTTTTTTTTAAAATGTTTTATTTATCTCTAGGAGAGAGAGAGAGACACACAGCATGAACAGGGGAGGGTCGGAGAGAGAGGGAGTCACAGACTGAAACAGGCTCCAGGCTCTGAGCTGGCAGTCAGCACAGAGCCCGACGCGGGGCTCGAACCCACGAACCGCGAGATCATGACCTAAGCGAAAGTCGGACGCTTAACCGACTAAGCCACCCAGGCGCCCCCCTCTCTCTCTCTTTCTTAAAAACAACAACAACAACAAAACCATTAAAATGAAAAAAACTACAAATGAAACATTTGCAGAGGTCTTTCTGTCATCCTGGTCTGCCCCCTTCCCACCCCTGCCCCGGTCCATAGGCCACATTTTCCCCATTGACTCTTCTCCTTCTCTTACCCCTCTGTTCTAATCTGACAGCAAGTCCTCTTCACACACACAGCTAGAATCCACACGCCCCCCACTGCCCCCAGCCTGACTCAAGATACCCCCCCCACCTGAGTCATGATGGAAGCCTCCTAACTCTTCTGCCTTCTTTTGACCCTAACCCCTCCAGTCTCTTCTTTTTTTAAAAAAATTTTTTTAAATGTTTTATTTATTTCTGACAGAAAGAGAGACAGCGTGAGCAGGGGAGGATCAGAGAGAGGGAGATACAGAATCCGCAGCAGTCTCCAGGCTCTGAGCTAATTGTCAGCGCAGAGCCCGACACAGGGCTCGAACCCACAAACCATGAGGTCATGACCTGAGCCGGTCGGATGCTTAACCGACTGAGCCACCCAGGCGCCCCCTCCATTCTCTTCTCAGTGTGGCAGCCAGAGCGATCTGGTTTTGTTTTTTTAAGTTAGTTTATTTATTTTGACAGAGACAGCATGAGTGGGGGAGGGGCAGAGAGTGAGGGAGAGAGAGAGGGAATCTCAAGCAGGCTCTGCGCTGCTCCTGCCCGCAGAGCCCAATGTGGGGCTCGAACCCACGAAGCCGTGATATCCTTACCTGAGCCGAAACCAAGAGTTGGACGCTTAACCGACTGAGCCCCCCAGGCGCCCCTCCAGTCAGATTTTCACCTAGCACTCAAACCGAAACTGCAGATCACTGGTGACTTCTCTGTTGCTAAATCCTAAATTAATCTCTCTGATAGGGTCTGAGTTGACTTCTCCTTGAACTACTTTGTTCACATGGCTTCCAGGACAGTACACTTGCTTGATTTTCTTCCTATCTTTCTAACTGCTCATTCAGAACCTCTCTTTCTGGTTCTTTATCTCGCATCTAAATGCTCAAGTGCTCCAGACCTCTGTCCTGAGTCTCTTCTCTTCAATCTAGACTTACTCCTGTGGTGATCTCAATCCCATGGCTTCACATGTCCTAAACTGATAGCCTCCTGTACCACCAGACAGACAGACAGACACACACACACACACACACACACACACACACACACACACACTTTTTCTTGCAGTTTTCCCCATCTCAATCCTTTCCTCATCCTTCCGGTGGCTTAAATAATCTTTGACTTTCACACCCCACATCTGGTCAGTCAGCAAATTCTGTGGGCTCTGCCTAAAAAATATTTTCAGAATGTGATCGCTTCTGGCTACTTCCGTGGCCGCCATCTGGTCCAGGCAGCCATCCTTTCTCTACTAGATTCCTGCAATAGCTTAATGTCTCTTTGCCCTGCTTTCCCCTGTTTTGGTCTGTTTTCAACACCACAGCCAGAGCGATCCTTTTATTGTCAAATACTAAGTCTGATTATATCCCACCTCTGCTCAAAACTTTGCGCCGGTTCCCGGATCATTTGGAAGAAAAGCCCAAGTCCTAACTATGACCTCTAGGATCTTGGCCCTGTTAACTCTCTGACTTCACTCCGTCCCTTTTGGCTGCTTTCCACCTTACTCACTCTAGTCCAGCCATTATGGCCTCTTTGCCATTCCTGAGCAGGCCAGGCACATTCCTGCCCCAGGGCCTTTTCACGTACTTTAAAAAAAAATTTTTTTTTAATGTTTTTTAATTTATTTCTGAGAGAGAGCATGAGCAGGGGAGGGTGAGAGAGAGAGGGAGACACAGAATTGGAAACAGGCTCCAGGCTCTTGAGCTGGCTGTCAGCACAGAGCCCGATGCGGGGCTCGAACCCAGGAACCGTGAGATCATGATCTGAGCCGAAGTCAGATGCTCAACCAACTGAGCCACCCAGGTGCCCCTTCACATACTTTTTCCTTTGGAGGCTTCCACCTCATGTCTCAGGTCTTTACTCTGAGTCACCTTTTCATTTAGGCCTTTCAAGCCCCAACCGTGAACATCATATTACCTTTCCCTGATTTATTACTTCTGTCAGGCACCTGTGACTTTTTTTTTTTTTTAAGAAACTCTGTTGTAATTTTTTAAAGTTTTTTTGAGAGACTGTGTGAGTGAGTGGGGGAGGGGCAGAGAAGAGAGAGAAGCAGAGAGATAGGGAGGAGAGAGAACCCCAAACTGGGCTCTGCCTTGACAGTGCGGAGCCCCATGTAGGGCTCAAGTTCACACTCACAAACTGTGAGATCATGACCTAAGCCAAAATCAAGAGTCAGATGCTTAACTGACCAGCCACCCAGGTGCCCGCACCTGTCACTTACTTTTTAAGTAATCTCTGCACTCAATGTGGGGCTCCAACTTACAACCCCGAGATCAAGAGTCACACGCTCTGCTGACCCAGCCAGCTAGGCGCCCCTGCACCTGTCACTTTCCGGCAGTACTTATCTGCTTGTTTTATTTACTTTCTCCACTTGAATGTCAGCTCCATTGTACATGGTGTGTGCTTAAGAAATAGTGAACGAATGAATAAATGATGGCAACCTGAGCTGAGGGCAGCGAACGGATAGAGAGGAGGGAGATGGATCGGACACACCATCCAGTGATTGGCTATAGGGAGTGAGGACGGAGTCAAGTATGACCCTCAGTGCTGGGTGGATGGGCGGTTGACACCCTCTACAAACAGCAGGGCAGGAGGAAACTGAGTTCGGTTCGGGACCAGAGACACTTGTGGGGCGTCTGGGCACAGAGGTCTAGTAGGCGGCTGGATCTGAGATGAGGGGGGTGGGCAGGGCTAGAGATACAGAAGAGAACCTCAAAGTCCGGAAACGTAGATACTACACCCTGTATTACACTAGTAAGGGACTATGATGTGTTTACCCATGTCTCCACAGAAGCTTCGTTAAGTATTTGGTGAATGAGGGGCACCTGGGTGGCTCAGTCGGTTAAGGGTCCGACTTCGGCTCAGGTCATGATCTCACGGTTCGTGGGTTCGAGCCCCGCATCAGGCTCTGTGCTGACAGCTAGGTCAGAGCCTGGAGTCTGCTTCAGATTCTGTATCTCCCTCTCTCTCTGACCCTCCCCTGCTCACGCTGTCTCTCTCTCTCTCTCAGAAATAAATAAAACATTAAAAATAAAATAAAATATTTTATTAAAAATAAAATATTTGGTGAATGAATGAGCTCTGTGAGATTTCTCAGGATGGTTAATCCTATGTATGTAGCTGTCAGTATATACTTCCCAAGAATTCACCAAATGCGAACCTATCTTTGCTACCTTGCCTTCCTTAATAAGGACATAAGTGGTCATCATAGACTTCTGTGGTGTAGCAGACAGCCCCAGAGACTGTAAAGAACCTTCTGGGAAGGCCCCATAAAAACATAAAACATAGCAGAGTTTCTATACACCGACAGAAGGCTACAAAACCATTAACCTTTCTTTTATGGACTTAAAGACAGCATTGTGAATACCATGGAGAGCTAAGTCTCCATTTAGTCAGAGTTCAAGGACTACCTCATGACTACCTTGGTAGGCCTGCTGGCGAGAGGGAGTGTGGTTCCCGATTTTGAGGACCCGCTCGTCACCGCCCTGGAAATACCTATTCCCACTGCCCTCACCCCTTGAATTTTTCCTGCTCACCTCCCTTAGTATCACTTCTCTCCAGCGGAGCAGCACACTCCCCATGGCTGTAAATATCGAGGGCAGGGACCTTGTTCACTACCGTAATCTTGGTGGCAGCCTATACGAGGTGTTCCATGAACCTTTAGATATCTGAGCCGTCTCCATCCTGTCGTTATTTCCGAACAGGTCAAACCTTAGCCTGAAGTAGGCAAAAATGGAATGGATGTTTGTTTTTCTCCTGTTTACAGCAGTTTGTTTTCAGGAGGAGCATTAACTCATGAGTTACGAGGAAGTGGTCCTCACCGCCTTCTTCCTGACCCAAGAGAGCGACGGGGCCCGACCAGAGGAAGCAACGCGCGCTGTGGGAAAGGACATCAAGATGGATTTGAAAAGTAGCTTATTAGCAGGAGGGAGGGCCCTCCCTTCGCCTCACCAGTTGGTCTGGCTAAGGGGTTCTCTCCAGCAGCACTCGGCAGCTTGGGGGCAGGACCCTCCCACAGCCGGCCACGCCATCTTAGCCCTCCTCACGCGGTGCGTTGTGCTCTGGTTCTTTCTAGCTGTTTCTTCCTACCACTGGGCCATGGTTTCTCGAGGACAAGGACTTGAGTCCTTAGCCCCCAGGGCCTGGCACACAGTCAGTGATTAGTAAATGTTTGCAAAAATGACGACATAAGTGAAGACATTTAAGGGGCATAGGAAAGTGTGGTTTACCAAGTCGGACTGGCTAGGCAAGTGAAGGGGGAGGTGCTGAGGTGAAAATGGCCTCCAGAGGCCTGGCCGCCGGCCCCAGGCTGGGTAAGGAGGCAAGCGATGCCGACTTTGGACTGATGGTCTGATGGTCGCGGTGTACTGCTCCTCCTAAGGCCAGCTCGACCCTCTGCCGCCCTGTTTTCACCTGCTTTCTCAGGAAACCACGATTGACGATCACTTCCCCTGGTCTTCATCCTTTCTCGGGGCTTTCGTTTTGGCTTCTAAACATGCTTTTTAGTAGTTCTCATATTTAAAATAATCCTTCAGGGGCGCCTGGGTGGCTCAGTCAGTTAAACATCTGACTTCGGCTCAGGTCATGATCTCACGGTTTGTGGGTTTGAGCCCCGCAACGGGCTCTGTGCTGACAGCTCAGAGCCTAGAGCCTGTTTCGGATTCTGTCTCTCTCTCTCTCTCGAAAATAAACATTAAAAAATTTTAAAATAAAAGAATCCTTCATGGGGGTGCCTGGGTAGCTCAGGAGGTTAAGCGTCCGACTCTTGATCTCAGCTCTTGATCTCAGGGTTGTGAGTACAAGCCCTGTGGTGGGTTCTATGCTGGGCATAGAGCCTACTTAAAACTGCCAAACTCCTCTCTATGTGGTTTCCATTCTCAGCCATCTGGCTCTCATTCCCTTTAATTCCAGGTCACCAATGATTTGTGTCACTGAATCCCACGGCCTTTTTTTCAGGCATCACACTTGACCCTCCAGCAGCATCCAACACTAATGGCCACTTCCCTCTCCTTCTTCACTCTTTTCTCTTGGGTTAGGTAATACCAGAGTCTTCTGGTTTTTCACCTCCCCTCTGGCTACTCCTTTTCTGTCTTTGTATATATTTAAAAAAAAATTTTTTTATGTTTTTATTTATTTCTGAGAGAGATACAGCATGAGCAGGGGAGGGTCAGAAAGAGAAGGAGACACAGAATCTGAAGCAGGCTCCAGGCTCTGAGCTGGCTGTCAGCACAGAGCCTGATGTGGGGCTCGAACCCACGAACCATGAGAACATGACCTGAGTCGAAGTCGGACACTCAACCGACTGAGCCACTCAGGTGCCCCTCTTTGTAGATATTTTTAATGTTTATTTTTTATTTGGGTGAGAGAGTGAGTAGGGGAGGGGCAGAGAGAGGCAAGGGGCACAGAGACTCCTAAGCAGGCTCTGCGCTGACAGCACAGAGCCCAACATGGGGCTCGAACTCATGAACAGCGAGATCTTGACCTGAGCTGAAGTTAGACGCTCAACCGCGTGAGCCACCCAGGCGCCCCATGTAGATACTTTTGCTTGCCTGTCACCTTAGGGTTCTTCAAGGCTGGGCCCTAGGTCTGCTTGTTCTTTCTTCACCATCTCTCCCGAAGTGACTAAATCTAGACCCATGGCTTCAGTGATCGCCTAAATTTCAAATCTGTGTCTCCGGCCCAGATCTCTTCCCTGAGCTCCAAGGTCCATTTATCCAACGGCCCCCATCTCCATTCCCTATGTGCCACCCACCCCTCACTGTAATACAGTTTCTGCCTCTTCAGTGCACCGGTGACCTCCATGCCGCCAAGCACCACGAGCGCCTTTCCTATCTTCCATCACCGCTATGTGGCACGGACCACTGGCAGCTGCTCTCTCTGCCCTTCTCCCTGCCTGTATTTGGGTGCTTTCTCCCAGCTGAGGACCATTCTCTTTCGGCCACCTTCGATGGCTCCTCCTCTTTACCTGCTTCTTGGGAAACTGGTTTCTCAAAGCTGAGGAAAACCTAAAGCAGTGAGTTCAGTAATGGCAGACCGCCGCCGCCTTAGGAGAAGCTGGTGGGATGAAAATTAAGCAGCGGCTCCAGGATGCCGTCCAGACATTTTGGTTCTTGAGGAGCGACGGTAGCGAACCACGACTTGACCTTGGCGGCCAAGACAAAGGCAGAATGCGAGTGAAGGCAGAAACGAGTGTTGCTCCTCCCCTTTCGAAATTCCTAGGATGCTAATTCAGGATCAAAAGCCTCATTTCTCAAAATTAATAGCTATGTACTAGTAAAGTTAATAAAAGACACTGAGCTTCATAGTTGAGTGATGTGGATATTTATTGACATCAATGCCAAACAAGCTAGGACTAAAGGTAGCTATTGGACAGGAACAGAAATCGGTGCAGTTTCCTTCCCGGACAGGATATGCACTCAGATCATCGGACCTAAGATAAAACAAAGACTGGATTGTCAAGAACCAAACACGGGTTAAGTTTGACTCATTAATATCAAAATTGCTAAAGGCAAAACGGAGAAGTTTAAAAATATTCTTTGCGCTAAGCTCACAGAAGCAAATAAAAAACTAAAGCTAATCCTAAAACTTCAGGACGTAGGATATAGACACGACATCGTTACATTTTTGCACAGGCGAAACGGTGTCATACCCTTCACTGGCCTCGTACTACAATTACACGTTTGTGGCGTCTACGCTACACAAAGCCAACAGTTATCACCAACAGTGAGTGTGATTAGATCTGACCCAGACTTCACAGTGACTCTGTTCCACTCAAATGGAGACAGTCCAACCCGGGGTGTGACAGAGCCCTCTGAGTACAGAACCGGCTGCCCTATTAGCCCGGCTCTGTCATCCCTAGTGAGGCCCTCACTTGACACTTCCCACCTGCAACCCGCCATGCGTGTCCTCTCCCTCATCTCTGACACTTTGAAAAGGACTTTGTAGGAACTGCATACAAAAAATGAAATTGTATTTCCAACCCGAACCTGCGATCAGGTTCCTGCTCGGACACAAAGATAAAAAAACAAACAACAACAACAACAACAACATTACTCCTCTGCAGTGTACCCCACCAGCACAGCGATCCCCTTCCTCTGTCTCTATTCCTTTGCCCTGAAGGCACTTCTGGATTGCTTAATGCATGCTCTTTGGCTGCCTAGACAGTCAGGACACCTAAGGCCATTTGGACTTCTCACTCCTCGCCTCCTTCTTTCCTATGGCTAATACCACTTTCCTGCTTCTTTTCTATTCCCGAGTCTCCACACTTGGTGCTGTCGTCAGGCGGACAGAGTCGATTGCGGCTTCGGGCCCCCGGCTGGTAAAGCTGCATTGCTGGGCGATCCTAAAGCAAAATTAAATGTTAATGTCACAACATTGCTGCTCAGCATTCACAGGGGATTTTCAGAGTCACCGCTCGGGTATTGGCTTATACCCGAAACAACTCACACAGGACCAGATGTGAGGGCACGGTACGTGACAGTGTGGACGGTTAACTTGCTTCGAACCGCCCGCTTCCTTTCCCGTACCTCCAAAGAAAAGCAACCGTTTGTTAAGTATTATTTTCTATGCCTCGGATACGTTTTCATTTTTTTTTTTTCCGGATACGTTTTCAATAAATCTAATTTTGGTAACCATCTCGCGGTGAACTGAATTAGCTTGAATTTTCTTTCCTTAGAAACCTCAGCCATTCCCTGTCTCTCCTCCCCATCCGTAAACAGGCTTTAACATTCACTACTGCATAGGAAAGTTTTAGGAGTAAAACAAAAATTAAAGCGTGCAAACTCTCGGGACGCCTGGGGGGCTCCGTCGGTGAAGCATCGGACTTGATTTCGGCTCAGGTCCTGATCTGGCGGTTTGTCAATTCTAGACCCAGAGTAGGCGGGCTGTCAGCACAGAGCCTGCTTGGGATTCTCTCCCCCTCTCTCTCTCAAATAAATAAAAAACTTAAAGAAAACTTGGATGTATCGGCCCTTTTTGTTTTATTATTGTTTTTTCTTTAATGTTTTATTTATTTCTGAGAGAGAGACAGCATGAGCAGGGGAGGGTCAGACAGAGAGGGAGACACAGACTCTGAAGCAGGCTCCAGGCTCTGAGCTGGCTGTCAGCACAGAGCCTGATGCGGGGCTCAGTCCCACTTACCGTGAGATCGTGACCTGACCCAAAGTCAGACGCTCAACCGACTGAACCACCCAGGCGCCCTAATATCGGCCCTTTTTAGAACTCAACAAAAAGTTACATGCGCCTTCCTTACCCTTTCTCCTTGGCGTCTAAAAGCTAGCCTTAAAGCATTATTTTCAACTGAACAATTCCAGCAAAATGTTCCAATATTTTTATAAGTTAAGATGTTAAACAGGTAAGACTCCGGCATAGTATCATCCACATGGATGATAACTGACAATGACAAGTTAGAATCCGCTAAATATTTTTAAACCCATAAGTTCTCGTGACAAGATGAAACTTGCGGATGACCTAGAGGTTGCTGGGGTCCCTGACTCATTACTCTGAATGCCGGTGCATAAAGGGAAAGGATCAAGTGTGTATTTTGCCTTTCCTGGAAAAACTGAATTTCAGGCTACAAATGCTTAGAATACATGGATCAGGCTTACAATACCTGAACCTACTGATCGGTTGTTTTCAATTTTTTCACCTTGAGAAATTTTAAATCTATAGACATGTTGCAAAACCTGTATAATGAACACCAATACCCTTCTCCTGGATCCGCAATTATTAACATTTTGTCCTGTGCTTTTTCTGCCTCGAGTACACACGTACATACATTATTTGGCATTTGAGAGTACGTTGAACACACCATGACCCTTCATCCTTAAATATTTCAGCCTGTGTATTCTAAGAACAAGGACATCCTATTCCACAACCGCAACACGATGGCCACTGATGGATCATAACATGACACTAACGGGACACCCAGGTCTCACAGGTTTCCTGGGATCATGCAGTGGGAAGTACACAACACCATCTATGAGGTACTCTTTTTTTTTTCTTTTATGATTTTACTTTTAAGTAATCTCTATACCCAACACAGGGCTCAAACTCACAACCCCGAGCTCAAGAGTCGCGTGCTCTACCGGCCGAGCCACTCAGGCGCCCCTCCGCCTATGAAGTGTTCTTGCCAAAAATTGAGCCTGAATGTACTCAGGCCTGTGGGTGAGGGGCCGCCGGTTTTTATGAAAAGAGTCTGGCACACAGCCGTACTCACTCTTCATATTATCTACTGCTTTTCTACAGAGCTTAGTGGGTGTCATAGACACCATATGGCCCACAAGGCCTACAATATTTACCATCTGGCCCTGTACAGGGAAAAAATCTGCCGACCCCTGCCCTAGATATAACTACCAGGTTTCAAGGAAACATAGAAGACAGACAAACATGTTAAATGACACCACGGGGAGAGAGTTAGCCCATCCAACTTAGAGCTGACAGTTCCACAGGGCAAACTGGTCTTTGCAGCAAATAAATGGCAGGAAAACAAGGGGGGGGAGGATTGTTTAGATTAAAAGAGACCGAAGGATACAATACAATCTGCGGACCTTGTTTAGAGCCTATAAAGAAATTACTGGTGAGAATGATTGGGAAAAACACAGTAGATAGGTTGCTAAGAATTACTAGTAGGGGTGGGGGGGTTGGTGTGAAAATGCTACCGGGGGTTATAGTAACAAAAAGAATCTGTGTCTCTAATATTGATGTATGTAAAGAAGCAATTGTCGGTCTAGGATTTGCCTGAAGCTAATCAGCAGGGGCAGGGATGGACGGGCGGGGTAGGAGGGCTGGTAAGTGCTGAAGCTGGGGGACTGGTGTGTCGTGTTCGTCTCTGTTCTACTGTTGTGTACGTTTTGTCTACAAGAAGGTAATCAAAGGACCCAACTGAGACCGAAACAAAGCTCCCGAACGGCAAGCTGGCCTTTGCCTTTACGCGGGGGCAAGGGGAGAGCAAAGGTCCTCATGGGAAGAAACAGAACGAAAAGCAGCACCTTGTTTCTTATGCGATCTCTCTTAACCACTTCCTCTTTCTTTTCAGTCTTTTCGGAGCTGCCTACGGATTCGGTGCTTTCGGCCTTCTTTCCTTTGTCCCGAACCGCTTCTTTCTCTTTTTTCATCTCGTCTTCCTTCCTCTTAAACGCCTTCTCCTTCTCATAGCGCTCCTTCTGCCTGCGGCGCTCCTCCTCCTGCCGCTTCAGCCTCTCCCTTTCCCGCAGGAGGCGCTCCTGGTCCCGCTCGTAGTCCCGGTCGCGGTCGCGGTCCCTGTCCCGGTCCCGGTAGTCTCTGCCGCTCTCATCTTCAGGCCTGCGTGGGGAACAGATTTCAGATGGTGCCCCCAAATGCCACCTGCTCGCTTGCGTGCTTGCGCAGGGGCACTCGGGTTAGGATGCATTAGGACCAGCGACGACAAGTACGCATTTGGAGCAGGGTGAAAACAAACAAAGCGAGCGTTTTGAAAACCAAGAACAAAACCCAAAGTACATTCGCCCGGACTAAGACTAGACTATCTGAAACCTTTCCTCCTCACCCTCCCGCCGCCCCCGCCCTCCCCCCCACTTCAGACACGAGTTCAGGACACAGTGGTTAAACTAGCATGTGGATACCCGCCGAAAACAGAGTGAACCAAAGGGCCCTCGGCCACTGACCTCTTAGGCTTTTCGTCTTTAGGCTCGCCGTCAGAGCGCTTGGGCAGTGCACAACTTTGCCCGCTGGCTCTTTCATCATTCAGATTCTCTTTGTCCAGTTTCTTGGCTTTTTCTCTTTTGTCTAATTCTTTTTCCTCTCCCTTTTCGGGCTTCTTGAGTAGCTTTAAAGAGAACAAACATATTCTTATTTCCAAGGGTGGGACATTCTCTTCTGGGTCTATCCAAGAAAACAATATACGAAGTGTTTTAAACTTGGGCTATAGGAGGCCTTTTTCTGCGGCTACCCTTAAACTTCCAGGTGAAGAGCTAGCTAGTGCACGAGAGCAGTACTTGACTAAAAGGATGCTATGAACGTGAAAGTGTTATCCACTCCAGGTGGTTTAATCACTTGTGGCAATAGGATCAAGGCTCCTTTGGCTTTAAACGGGTCACCCTGTTAGTGAGCCAGTGCACACTTTCCAGTGTGTCTTCTGTAGCCAACTAGCATACTGATGTGGCTTGATGGGAAAATAGGCCACAAATTGAAAATGCCGGGCAGATCATTACTGTTGGACAGTAACGTCGGACAGCAGTGGGCTCGTCGTGCTCGGAGTGACCAATACCTTTGTTGCCAAAGGAGAGATCCATTGCAAGAATAATTTTGCCTTGAGCCTGAGAATAACATGCTTATGATGGCCCAATCATAGTTTTCATCATTCGATTTAATGATCCAAAGACCTCACAGAACGGTGAAGTTCCATCCCTACGGAGTAGGAGCTCTGCTCAGTCACATATATATACATACACGTACATATATATGACACACATATATATGACAAAATGCAATTCTGAAATAAACGTGCTTTATGAAGTCCAAATTGCTAACCAAATAGTCTCTTTCTCACATCACTGCCACAAACCTCTCTAGAATATCCCCCAAGTACCGGATATCCAGAGTGATTCTTAGGCGAGATGGAAGAATTTCAAGTCTCAGAGTGAAGGCATCATACAAAGGCTCATCTCAGGGTGAAGGCATCACACAAGTCAGCAAGCAAGAGGCAAAGCACCATGAGAAGGGCCTAAGCACGAAGGGCTGCAGCACGCGGCCACTGCGAATGGCAGGTCCAAACTGGACACTATGAGTGATGTCAAGTGAGGATGCCATGTGCAGGTTTCATTGGAAGTGTTCTCATTGTTTCTAGTGAACACCTTTGTTAGAGGCCAGGATGTTCATTACTCTATTAAGAACGATCATGAAGGTTTCTAGTATGGCTGGTGTGACCTTTTTTGCC
Organism: Hyaena hyaena; assembly: GCF_003009895.1. Classification (NCBI taxonomy): domain Eukaryota; kingdom Metazoa; phylum Chordata; class Mammalia; order Carnivora; family Hyaenidae; genus Hyaena; species Hyaena hyaena. The sequence goes on along the minus strand of NW_024081475.1, from coordinate 177,547 downwards.
TTGCTGATAGGAACAGCAAGTCGGGTCATTTGTGCCATAGCAGAGACAGAGAGAGAGAGAGAGAGAGAGAGAGAGAGAGAGAGAGACAGAGAGAGAGATCTCTAGAAGGAACTGAGGTGGGAATCTTTCCACCCCACTGCGAAGCTCCTTATCACTGATAATGAGCCCGGGGGAGACTCGGAGGGGCAAACTCTGGCCATATAAACTGCTTGGGTTTGAGGGGGAGACCCTGCCACCGTCTCTGTGAGCTGTTTTTCTGACTTTCTCTGAGGTACTAGGTACAGGTACTCCCCCGGGACGTTTGATGGAGCAAGAGCTGCCTCGGCCGCGCCTTCAGAAGGGAAGCCGGGTGGCTGGGAGTTTCCTCTAAGCTTGCCTCTTCCTAGGCTGCGCGCATTAAATCAGAATCGGCCGCTCACAGACCCCCAGAGAGATGAAAGGAGGTAACGCGGGGAATCACGGGAAAGGGGAAGCGTGTGATACAGGATATACTTATCCCCGATACCCCCACAAGGCAGCCAGTTATGGGAGGCATATGAAGGGAGAGAGCGATTGGGGCATGGTTGTCCTCTAGCCGTAGATTATGTTAAAGCTTCCGGGTACCCAGCAGAGCATCAGGAAGTCACCGGGGCTTCCTTCTCAAGTAGGAATTGAAAAGGGCTCAGATTTTGAGAAGACTCGAGTCAGTCTGAAGGAGTTTGCTACAGGTATCACTACCACCACCACCAAAGGGACTTATTATGGACTAAGACCTGCGTGTGTGACATGATACTAGGTGCACTGTATCATGTACCTGGGTCCTTACATTTTTCTGATTCACAGCTTGTAACAGAAACCTGTGTACCTGAAGACAGTGGAAAACAAACAGATGAGGCAACTTCATGTATCAAATATGAAGGAAAAGCTGAGTAAAACCCATAATTCATGCCAGCCAGCCCTAAGCCCTTACTTATGAAGAGCTGAGAATAATACTCCGAACACTGAACATTTTCGGTGATAAAAATAACAGATCTTCACGACAAAATGGCATGTAAATTACTGAGTCCGTTTAGATTAGCTTGATTTTTTAAAAACCATACCATTAGCATTTTAGGAAAGATTTCTGTTGGTTCACCTCCCCCCACAAAAAGACAAAAACAAATTAAAAAAAAACCACTCTATTTACAACAGCACAAGATACATGCATATTTAAAGAAGTACATGCAATTTTTAGCGACATGCAGTCAGTTCACATCAGTTTCATACCTTTATCTTTGGTTCGTCCTTTAATTTGTCCCTCTCTGGAACTCGGTCTATCTTCTTTAGCTTTTCTATGTCTTTCCTTTTTCGTTTTTCTTCTTCTTTCCATTTCCTCCTCTCTTCTTCTCTTTGCCTTTTTCTTTCTATTTCTCGCCGCCTCCTTTCCTCTCTCTTTTCTTCTCTCATTCTCTGGAAAGAAACATCCACGTAAGCCTCCCGACAAGATGAACGTCACCAAAAACTTAATCCAAAAGGTACGGTGGGCACCCACTAAACGGGATGATCTTTCCTGCCTACTTTCTACAAAGTGGCATTCTACCTCTTTAACTCCCTCCCCACCCCACTGAGAACCTGGGAATAAAGACCAGGGCCTGCTAGCTTCAGAGTCTCCCGCTGCTGCCTGCGTGCCATATTTCCAGAGGCTTTCGGGAAATCAGGGGAGCGTCTCTGCAATAAGCTAAAGACCCTCTGGGTTTGCAGGGTGGGTCCTTGGTCCAACAACACGAAGGACAGGGCCAGAGGCCGATGAGCCACAGCTTTCAAAGAATAATGGTAGAAAAGCATTCTCCTCTAGGGTCCCAACGCTCATATGTTTATGGATATGAACCAGTGAAATCAAAAGTATCGAGAGAACTATAAAAACAAAAGGTTTACCTGCTTGTTTTTCAGGAAGCTCAAAAGTGGGGTTGTCTTTTTAGCTACATAAATGTAAACAGATTATTAATAATACTTATCAACCCCTAGAAAGGATTCCATTTTCTGACATTCCCTGCCAACCACCCAAGGTGGGAAAACTATACCCGTTAAGACAGTTCACCAGTGCACTATCAGGAAAGAGTTTTACAGTAGTTTACGTCAATGCTGAAGGTTTGAAATATGTTTTCAAGAGTGGGGAAATCCAAATTAAAAGTTTTTTTTTTGTTGTTTTTTTTTTTTTTTTTTTTTTTTTTAACAGACCAATTCCCAGTGCCAGCGAGAATTAAGTGCAAAGGGACATTTTCGTGTTTCACGGACAGCAGTATAAATTTGTTCACCAGGGAAGAAATTGGGGGAAGGGGCTAAAAATATCTCATCTTCTTGTCCCCGTAATTCCACTTCTGGGAATTTATTCTAAGGCAATTTTCAGAGATGGGCGTAGACTCTGCATCCATTAATAAAATCCATTTTAGAAAAATAATGTAATCTTCAGTAGCCTGAACAATGCTAGCTAGCTGTGTAGTTAACAGTTTTGAAAGCATACTTCCTTTGGATAAATTCCTAGGAGTGGAAATGCTTATGTTTGGAGCTGAGAGAGGAGTGACAATTTACTACTAGGACCAACGTCCAACCTAGAACTTCTCAAGGAGTTTTCAATTTGGCAGTAACTAACTTCATTTTTTGATATTTGCAGTTCACATGGTTTTCAGGAATGTGAGCCGCTTTTGTTACTAGAAAATACCAATTGATCTTCAGAGGCTTACCGACGTCTAAAGGTCCCATGAGTCTTCAAGCCTTTTCTACATATATTTGTGTGACATTAAAGTACGTCAGAGAATTTTTCCCATCTTATCAGTGCATTTACGTAGTCCTGTGAGGGAGGTATTAGCCTCTGCACTTTATAGCAAAACAAACAGAGGCCCAGAGAAGTTAGCACCTTCCCCACGGTCGCAAAGCTAGCAAGGGACAGAAGCAGGAGTTGGGTCTTCTGATGAAAAAGCCATTGCCCTGAATTCCTGTTGCCCACTTACCTATTAATTCTCTATTTTTTGCTTCTATTTCCTCTAGCAGTGTCTCCGGAGTAGATGTCATTTTCTCATTATCTGCAGCGTAACTTTCCAAAAATTTCCTATATTCTGGATCTAAATAATTGTTTTGGTAAACAGAAAATATAGCAGACTTTAAAAAAAACTTTCTACACGTTGGAAGATTAAAACTAAACCTGAACAAACATGCCCACTAGACTCGTTAGGGCTCTGTTGGTCCATTACTCTCAGAACTCTGAGGCCCTGTACTCACTAACGGAGGCTGGCAGCACGTCAAGTCACAGATAATCAGACACCACACGTTGTAACAGAACCTCTAGGCGTGTTGAGTAGTTTGCTTTTAAAAGCGACTGTCCACCTCATCCAGACTGACACTTAGGTGAGAACTGAAAGTTGTAGTTAGGGGACCTCCACGGTATTAGAGAGCATGTCAGCAATTCCGGTACGGGCCCACCTCACTTTAAGTAAACCCAACACAGTGGGGTTCTTTTCTCGATGCATCTGACATCAGGAAGGGTAACACATCGGAGTCATCCCATTGCTTGTATCTGGAAGTTTCTGGGCACTGTGGGGGCATGTCACTTGATCTAGTCCTTCAGACCTGAATCTATGATGTAATCAGCAACAAGCTATGTGTTGAATCTTTTCTGTGTTTTCTTTATAATACCCGCTATAATGATAAGTCATGGATATCAAACTAGAGGATTCCAAAATATCAGATAGAAGACGTCCCAGTAGAGGCCATATCCAACGTAATAGTACACAGAGCTCAAAATCTGGATCGGGTTTACCTTGCGGGGCAATTATTCCCGTGTTTCAGTTCCCGTATTCCAGTTCAATGTCATTGCTATGTGTTCAGTTAACTGCATGTTCAAAGCCTAAGAAAATAGGACTGGCTATTTCAGCTACTTTAGGTTAAGTTCCTCTAGTATAGAAAAATTTCCATTCCAGCTCTCAATGATAAACCTTCCCTCTTTATAAAAATGGAAACCAAAAAATCACCATCATCATCAAATACATTGAGATCTCAAGGAGTTGTACTTTGATACATCTGATTTTTCCCCATTGCCTTCTAATCAATAAACTGATGGATTGACCGCTCGACAGTCAACACTATATTGCTTGATGGAGAAGGAATGAAATGGCACTAGCCCAAGAGAGAGGGGCTCTACGGAAAACCCACTTCTAGTCTACCAATTAAGCAAAACTTAATTACATTTCTCAGGAACTTTATTCTGTATGTTTTCCTATTTAAAAGACTGGAATCCAATTAAGTCCCACAAAAGGACTATTTTTTTTTTTTAAACCCGTGGCAATAGCATTATAGAACTGGAGCTATACTGTACCATCATCGATAGTCCCAACTTTGGTATCTCTTTTCTTAGTCTTCTTTTTTGCAGCTTTTTGAAAAGGTGCAAATTCTACTATGGCAGGATATTCCTGACCTGTTTAGAAAAAATACCACACTTGCTGTAACAACAAAAAAGCCAAAAGTGGATACAAAGAGAGTCATAGGGCCTCTCAATGGGAATAAATCACAGGGGCACAAATCATGTGGGCACAACTAAAATCAGCATGTTACCAAGGGAGCCCCAATTTCACACTGACAACATAATGAAAAGATATGGCAGGAAAGTAAAATCATCATTTAAGTTCAACTTTTAAAGTGTGATATTTTGATATGTGGGGGAAAAATCTATACATCAATTTTCATTGAAAAAATACATCAGAGGGGCACCTGGGTGGCTCAGTCGGTTAAGCATCCAACTTCAGCTCAGGTCATGATCTCACAGTTTGTGAGTTCGGGCCCTGCGTTGGGCTTTGTGCCCACAGCTTGGAGCCTGGATCCTGCTTGGGATTCTGTGTCTCCCTCCCTCTCTCTGCCCCTTCCCCACGTGTGCTCTCTTTCTCAAAAAGGAAACATTTAAAAATATTAAAAAATACATCAGAAATCTCTAGGACAGTCAAATCTATAGAGATACAAGGAAGATGAGTGGTTGCCTAGAGCTGGGGCATAGTTGGGGGTGAATGGGGAGTGGTGGCTAATGAATATGGGGTTTCTCTGTGGAGACCTAAATGTATTCTAAAGTTAGATGGTGGTGTTGGTTGTGCAGCTCTGTGAATACATTAAAAACCACTGAACTGTACACTTTAAACAAAGGGTGAATTTTATGACATGTGAATTATATCTCAATAAAGCTGTTATTAAAACATATACCAGGGGACACCAAAAGCACAGGCAATAAGAGTGAAAAATAACTGGAACTACATCAAAATGAAAAACTTTTGTTCATCTAAGGAAAAAAAGTCAACAAAGTCAAAAGGCAACCTACTGAACGGGAGAAATTACTTGCAATCTATACATCTGATATACAAAATATATAAATAATTCTTACAAGTCCACAGCAACAGAGCCCAATTAAAAAATGTCCAAAGGACTTGAATAGACATTTCTACAAAGATGATATACAAATGGCCAACAAGCTTATGTAAAGATTAAATTACCCCACTAATCATCAGGGAAATGCAAATCAAAACCACAATGAGAGATCACCTCACATCCATTAGAATGGTAGCTATTCAATGGAAAAATAAAAGAGACTAACAAGTGTTGAAAAGGACATGGAGAAATTAGAACCCTTGTGCATTACTGGTAGGAATGCAAAATGGTGCAGCTGTTATAGAAAACAATGTGGTGGTTCCTTGAAAATAAAACTAGAATGACCCTATGACCCAGCAACTCCACCTTTGGGTATATATTCAAAAGAAGTGAAAGCAGAGACCTGCACAGATATTTGTATGCCCACGTTCATGGGAGCATTATTTACAATAGCCAAAATGTGGAAGCAACTCAAATGTCCTCAACAGATAAATGGTTAAGCAAAATGTAGCATCTATACATACACAATGGAATATTACTTAACACTTAAAAAGGATTTTCTGACACACTCTATGACATGGCTCAACCTTGGGGGCATTATGCTAAATAAACAAGCCAATGGCAGAAAGTCAGATCCTAGATGGTTCCGCTCCTATGAGGTACCCAGAATGGTCAATTTTATGGAGACAAATGATGGTTCAGCGAGGCAGAATGGTAGTTGCCAGAGGCTGGGGGGAGGGAGAGATGGGGATTTACTGTTTAATGGGTATAGAGTTCCAGTCTTGCAAGATAAACAGGTTCTAAGAATTGGTTGCACAACAGCGTGAATGTACTCAACTGAACTGTAGATTTCAAGTGGTGAACATGGCAAATTCTGTGTATTTTACCACGATTTAAAAAAATGTGTACAAAAAAAAAGGAATGAGGTAATAATATAGGCTAGAACACAGAGGAACCTTGCAAACATGTCAAGTAAAAGAGGCAGTCACAGAGGCCACATATTGTATGATTCTGCTTCTAGGAAAGGTGCACAAGAGGGGAAAAGGGAGATGACCGCATAATGGTCATAGGATTCTTTTTGGAGTAATGAAAACATTCTGGAATTACCTCGTGGTGATGGTTGTACAACTTTGTGAATATACTAAAGACCATGGAATTTTACAGTACGTGAATTATATCTCAATAAAAAAAAAACCTCCAAGTGACTGCTGGAAAAAGAAAATACACCAGACCCCTGCTATAGAATAATGTCATAAAGGGCATACAATACGATCATTGGCATGTAGACATAAGCCAGAATAGAATAGATAGAAATGACCAGAAGGTATCACAAAGCAGTGAGGGAGGAAGCATGGTATTGGAAATCACACTGAATACAGAATCAGATTCGCTTTTTAACTGATATATTTGAGAATAAATAAACCAGACTGAAGCAGAAGGAATTGCGAGAGAGGCTGAAACAAACAAACAAAAAATCCCAGAAGTGAGGCCAGGCTATGGACTTTGGATTCCCCCCATCCCCCGGAAACTATCTTAAATCACTGTTTTCAAAAACATTAATTTCATGGCCAATATAACAGACTGAGTTATACAGAGATGGGGGGGAAAAAAGGAAAATTTTATAAGTTTAGAGACAGTGGGTGGTCTCAGCATTGGGAGGCAAGGACACAGTGTGAAAGTATTAGTAAGTAGACGAATGAGATATAAAAAATAAACTGGCAAAATTCATCACTTGTTTAAATATAAGGGATAAAGAGAGGAAAAAGTTAAACATAACTCAGGTTTCTAGGAAAACATTGCTATCTACTGGAATGAAGTTGGAGTGGAGAAGTAAGTGGTTTTGGGGGGCTCGGGCATCAATAAAATCTGGTCAAACATCACGGAAATCCTTCAACTTTTACTGCCATTTTCCCTGCCAAAGATTTCCATTTTATCAACTCTGAAGTTAGTACTGAAAAACAGCCCAACAAAAAGACACACTGTTTGCCTACAATAGTTACAAAGACAAAAAAGAAAAGTGGCAAAAGGCAGCTTGGATATTCTCTAGCTAAATGTCCCAAGTGGCAGATAATAAGCAAGTTTTTCTTCCCTGTACACTCCTGGAGCAAAGCAGGAGATCAGGAAGTTGGATGTTTTAAGTACAAATACAAACTAGAACCTTGAACACCGTTCCCACCTGGGAATTGCTGGCTTAAAGAATTTAAACTAAATCGATCAATGTTGGTCCTTGAAGCAAGATGACAGGTAAATATTTAAAACTTTGTTGTACAAGTTTAAAGAGCCATTTATCAGAATTCCTGCTGAAGCTAGTAAATCATCAAAACAACAGATCACCTAATCCAGGCCCCCCCCAAAAAAAAAATCTGCCACAGGAAGAGAAAACAGTGGCAATTTCATTCAGTTGATCAAACTACAGAAATAACAGATTAATAAAAAATATCCAAGGGCTGTGAAAAGTCACACATCTATTTATAAGACTGCAATGAGCTCAGCAAATGTGTAAAACTCTTTAGATGCTGCACATTTTATCACCGAGTTTTTGAAAAGTTATGAAGGCACTGAGAAAATACCATGATACACACATTGTCTTAAACATACAAATGACAAAGAAACTCCCCTTCAGTTACAAGGACTCACCTTTATTGTCAAGGAATACATAACCATCAAAGCGATCCCTGAACAAAATAATGTCCTCTTGGTTTTTAAAGTTGATGTATGCTCTCGCATACATATGAGGATACAGACTGCAGAGAGGAAAGCAATTATGTAAAAGTGCTTCAGGTGTCTGACTGCATTACAAGTATGCATATATTAAAGAGACAGGCTCAAGAATCAAATGGCAACAGTAGGATCAAAAGGAATGGAAGAAAAATGTGCATTTACCCCCCACCCTCTTTTATTTATTCATTGTTACCTAGTATCATTAGAAAAGAACTCAAAATAATCATGCTCTGGCATAGGCTGAAGGTGTTCCTGCAGCTGCTCCTTGGTCAAAGTGGGAGGTAATCTCCGAATGACCACCTTAAGAAATGAACAAGGAAAATGAAATTAGTACAAATCCATTTCCTGCCATACCTGAAAGAATCACCGTCCCTAAAAAAATATGGTCTTTCAACGATGAGCTCACATATTAAAAACCCAGTAGAAAATTATTCTAATGCTGAGAATTAGCCAAACCTAATCATAAGGCTTTTTTTAAAAAAATAAACTCTTAGAAACGAGAACTCCAGGGAGTAAGGAAAATCTCAGATTCTGTTAAACGCAACCCAACCAACCGTTTACCGGATTTTTGTATCATTTTCTAGCACCCATTTCTCAACAGATGTAGTATCAAGAAATTGTTAGGCCAACCCTGGTCTTTTTGTGGGTACCATGAACATTTGACTTATGATCCCCCCTACCACGGCCAAAACAGAATCTTTCCTCATTTCAGCACAGAGAATTCAAAACTCTAAGAAATACCAAAAGTTCCCTTATTGCTCCCCAAATAGGATGAACCCGACCCGGCCCCCACCCCCGACCATGAATCCCCCCACTCCCGCTCAACTCGCCTCCATTACTACTCTGACCACAAACCACTCCCACCCCTGATGGCCCCTTCACTGTTTAATAATCCTCCCCCCCACCCCCCATTAACCTTCTAATTCCTCATTCTCTTCACTATCGATACCTCTTGCACTCTTTTCTCACAGCTTGTACCTCAACCGTCTCATCTAAGAATCCCTCCCTTTTCCCGCACTCGCACCCCGGGGTTTGGCCGAAAGGGGGGCTCCCTCCATCTCGGGCCAGTGGATGAAGACAGGGCGACGCGATTTTTCACACAGGTAAAGAAGCGGAGGGGCAGACTGGGAGAGGGAAGAGGCCAGCCCCCTCCCAACCATCCTCGCGGGTGGCCGACCCGTCCCGCCCTCTCCCGGGCCAACAGCTGGCCAGGCACCTTGCTCAGCGCCTCCTTCTTCTCCTTATTTCGATCCTGCTTATCTTCCCCTTTGGTGCCGTCCCCCGAAGCTCCACCGCTGCTGCCCGTGGCCCCCGGGGGAGTCAACAGGGTTACTCGCTTCTCTTTAGGCCTATGATCCTTCTCCTCCTTCATGGCCACGGTTTCGCTCCTGATATCCGCAGCTCGGCCTAAACGCCGCTACGCCGGGCACCTACGACGCCCGGCCCACTCCCGCCTAGCTCCGCCCCCAACAAACGTCCCTAGTGATAAGCCAGGCCCCGCGTTCCATTGGGCCCGGCCAGGATCTCGCGAGACTTCAGGGCGCCAGGCTTCCTTTGATGGGAAGGTCTTAGCACCTGGTCTTAACTTCCCGCCGGCCGACATCCCCTGGTGGCCCAGACTCCCTCGGGGCGGCTTGTCTCACGTCATTAGCAACTCCGCCATCTTGGCTAGAACCACTCTTTCGAGGACTACAAATCCCGGCATGCAAAGCAGCTAGCCGCTCCTGGCCAGGCGTCTGGAGCCACTGACGGATCAGTATCTCTATTTGTGAGTAAATGGAATCTTTACTCTTGAAAGTTTAGTGTTTTTCAGATCAAAAGATAGCTTCCGGGGCGCCTGGGTGGCTGAGTCGGTTAAGCGTCCGGCTTCGGCTCAGGTCATGATCTCGCGGTTCGTGGGTTCGAATCCTGCGTTGGGCTCTGTGCTGATCCTAGCCCAGAGCGTGAAGCCTGTTTCAGATCCTGTGTCTCCCTCCCTCTCGGACCCTCCCCTGCTTGCGCTGTCTCTCTCTGTCTCTCAGAAATATATAAAACCTTAGGGGCGCCTGGGTGGCTGACTCGGTTAAGCGTCCGGTTTCGGCTCAGGTCGTGATCTCGCAGTTCGTGGGTTCGGGCCCCGCGTCGGGCTCCGTGCTAACAGCTCAGAGCCTGGAGCCTGTTTCGGATTCTGTGTCTCCCTCTCTCTCTGACCCTCCCCTGCTCACGCTGTCTCTCTGTAGAAATAAAAAACATTTAAAAATTTTATAAAAAAATTTTAACGATTGGTGAACATTATTTTCAGTCAGTTAAACTTCAGTAAAGTTTAGTCCCCTCCAAATGTTAAAAAATGCAAAATTTGCAAAGTATTTCCCTAAATAATAGAGCATTTGTATTTCATGAAGTCAAAGATACCAGTGAATCTAAGACCACCATTATTTTATATATATATACCAAGAAAGAAAAAAAAGTGCTGCCAATTAAATGATGACACACCATCAGTTCATCCTGACTTCAGGGGTGTTAAAATGTGAAACAAAAAGTCAGAATCAATTGAATATGTTATTTGTATGTTGTGTGCAATTAAGGAAAAAGGAAGAGAAATGAGAGAAGGGAAAACGATAAGCTGGAAAGATGCACAAACACCCACAGGGCCCAGGAATCAAGTTAAGGATGCGATAGAAGCGCAAGGCAGAAAGCTGGCTCAGAGCCAGGGTCCCATCTTTGCCAACATCTAAAATATAGTACCCAGACTCTGTCCTTCAGATTTTCTCAGCCTCTATTGCCAAGCCTGTGCCTAATTCCTCTTGACAAGTCTGTCTCCCTGTATTCGAGATCGGTGACTCACTGCCGACTCCAGCACCTGCCTGTCCTTACAAGCCTAGCTTGTATCAGCCTCTGACCTACTGCTTAGCTCTGCGCTTGCATCTTGGTGTCTGCCTCTGTTCTGGAGTGCCCGCTAGCTCGCACCTTTAAACCACTGGCTACATGTCAGCTGTCCGAGTTGGGTGTTCCAGGGCTCAGTCCCGAGACCTCTTCTCTATCTACACTTGTTTCTTTGTTAATCTAATCCATTCTTTTGGCTTCACTGACCGCTCCAAAATTTATATCTGCAGCCCACACCTCTCTCCTGAATTCCAGACTCCGGTTGGCTGTCTCTTTGGTATCTTCTGCATAGATGTTTAACACGCTCAGATTCTCTGAATGCATCCAAAACTGAACACTTGAGCCTTCCCCACACCAGCTATATTCGCTTCCTATTTTTTTATTAATTTTTTTTTCTTGTTGAGAGAGAGAGAGACAGAGCACAAGTGGGGGAGGAGCAGAAAGAGAGGGAGACACAGAATCAGAAGTGAGCTGCCGGCTCTGAGCTGTCAGCACAGAGCCCGACGTGGGCCTCGAACCCACCAACCGTGAGATCATGACCTGAAGTGAAGTCAGACGCTTAACCGACTGAGCCACCCAGGTGCCCTTGTATTGATCTCCTATTGAAGCTATAACAAATTACGACAAATGTAGTGGATTAAAATAACACACATTTATTATCTTACATTTCTGTAGATTAAAAGTCCAACACGTATATCAGGGCACCTGAGTGGCTCAGTCAGGTTAAGTGCTCTCTTGATTTTGGCTCAGGTCATGATCTCACCGTTCGTGAATTTGAGCCCCACATCAGGCATTGTGCTGACAGTGTAGAGCCTACTTGGGATTCTCTCCCTCTCTCCTTGCCACTCCCTTACTTGCATGTGCATTCCGTCTCTCTCTCTCTCTCTCTCTGTCTCTCAAAACAAATAAACTTTAAAAAAAGTCCAACATGGATCTCACTGGACTAAAATTGACGTACAGACAGGACTGAGTTCCATGCTGGAGGCTCTAGGAGAGAATCTAGGTTTTTGTGGGTCATTTTCAGAGTTTTCTTTTAAGTTTATTTATTTATTTTGAGAGAGAGAGAGAGAGAGTTCGCGCACACATGAGCAAGCAGGGGAGGGGCAGAGAGAGAGAGAACCCCAAGCAGGCTCTGCACTCCGACACAGGGTTCAACTCACAAACCATAAGATCATGACCTGAGCCAAGATCAAGAGTCAGATTCTTAACCGACTGAGACCCCCTGGTGCCCCATTTCCAGAGCGTTGAACCTGCTAGGGGCTCATGGCCCCTTTCTCCATCTTCAAAGCCAAGAACATAGCATCTCTCTCTGACTCTGCTTCATCCACCTCTTTTTCACTCTCTTCTGCCTCCCCCTTCCACTTTTTTGTTTGTTTGTTTTCCCCCTTCCACTTGTAAGACCCCTGTGATTATATTGGCCTGAATCATCCAAAATACTCTTCCTATGTTAATGTCAGATAATTAGCCACCTTAATATTCCCTTTGCCATAGAATTTATGTGAAAAAACAAAATTCAGCCAAAGAAATTTGAAGATCTAATTGGCTTTATTAAAGGATTCATGAATTGGGCAGCACCCCATGTGGCAAATAGATGCTCAGGAGAGCTGTACAAAATGGAAGATTTTTATAGATAGAAAGATGGGGCAAGGAAGTTATTAGCAAAAGGTAAGAAAGGACTATTTGAGGCCAGGACATCTTTCTGGGAGGAAGGGAAAGGTCGGGTATGTATCACGCAGGTTACCTCACTCTCAGGGAATTTCAGACTGACTCTTAAAAGATCACACTTCTGCGATAGGTTGAATCCGTAATTAAATCTTGGTTTGCTGTTATAGGGGGCAAATGACTTTATTTCGAGGTTGTTCTTTCTATCTTTTTTTTAAATTATTTTTACATTTTTATTTATTTACAAAAATTTTTTTAATGTTTTATTTATTTCTGAGAGAGAGATAGCATGAGCAGGGGAGGGTCTGAGAGAGAGGGAGACACAGAATCTGAAACAGGCTCTAGGCTCTGAGCTAGCCGTCAGCACAGAGCCCAACGTGGGGCTCGAACCCATGAACTGTGAGGTCATGCCCTGAGCTGGGGTTGGATGCTCAACCGACTGAACCACCCAGGTGCCCCTCTTTCTTTCTTTTTAAACAGTTAACATAGTTACAGGTTCTGGGGATTAGGGTGTAGACAACTTTAGGGGGGCATTTTATTGTCCACCACATGTGGTAAAAGTTTCTTTTTAATTAAACTTTCTTTAAAAAATATTTGATTTATTTTTTTAAAGTAGGCTTCACTCCCAAATTGAACTTGAACTCACGACCCCAAGATCAAGAGTCACATGCTCCACCAACTGAGCCAGCCAGGCACCCCTTCATTAAACTTTTAATCAGGGTAGAATACATATACAAGGCACCTGGCTGGCTCAGTCATTTAAGCATCTGGCTTTGGCTCAGGTTATGATCTTGCGGTTCATGAGTTCGAGCCTCACATTGGGGGAGCTCGAGCCTTGCTTCAGGTGAGCCCCACTTGTCTCTCTCCCCCCTCTCTCTTTCTCTGCCCCAAGTGAGATTCTCTCTCTCCCCCACTCTGCTCCTCCCTCACTTACACCCTCTCTCTCTCAAAAAAAAAAAAAAACTATAATAAAAAAAGGCATGATACATATACAGATAATGTACAAAGAATACATGTACAACTTGGTGAATTTTCACAGAGTGAACGCACTCATGTAACCAGTGCTGAGAGCAAGGAACACTACTGCCAGCATTCTAGATGCTTCCTTTGCTTCCCTTCAAGGTCATTTCCTCCCAGGAATGGTACCATCCCGACTTCAAACAACACTGGTTACTTTTGCCGCTTTAGAAGTTCATGTAAACTCGGGGCGCCTGGGTGGTTTAGTCGGTTAAGCGTCCGACTTTCGCTTAGGTCATGATCTCGCGGTTTGTGGGTTCGAGCCCCGCTTTGGGCTCTGTGCTGACTGCCAGCTGAGAGCCTGGAGCCTATTTCAGAGTCTGTATCTCCCTCTCTCTCTGACCCTCCCCTGCTCACGCTGTCTCTCTCTCTCTCTCCTAGAAATAAATAAAAATATTAAAAAAAAAAAGAAGTTCATGTAAACTCAACCACATGGTGTGTATTCTTGATGTCTGCCTTCTTTCTCTTAACTTTATGAATGTTGGAAATGAGATTCATTTATATTGTCATATGTAGCTTTGATTGTTCATTTTCACTGCTATATAATATTCCTTTGTGGAAACCTACCACATCTATTCATCTATTCTACTATTTGGGGTGCTGCCCTGAATATTCCAGTGCATACCATTTGGTGATCATATGTATGCATTTATATTGGCTACATATCTAGCATTGGAACTGCTGGGTCATAGAGTAAGTATACGTTCCACTTTAATAGAGGAAAAGTTTTACTTGATCTTTTAAGATTCTTCTAGCTGGCCTAAGAATTAAATTGACATAAGACAGATTAACAGGAGAAAAAAAGCCAGAGTTTAATTACATGTGCACAGAGGCCCGATAATAAAATTGAGACCCAAAGAAATGACCACAGCGGGCAGTTTTTAGACTTTTTAGACAAAGAGATTATATACCTGTGAGGAATTGACAGGACAAAGAAAACGTATGTTTAGGGGCTTCAATTAGTAAGGAATTCTAAATTTTACTTTATTTTTTTACTTTAGAGAGAGTAAGAGAGAGAGCATGAACGGGGGAGAGGAAGAGAGGGAAACAGAGAATCCTAAGCAGGCCAGATGCTCAGCACAGAGCCGAACTCGAGGCTCAATCCCACAGCCCTGGGATCATGATCTGAGCCAAAATCAACAGTCTGACACTCAGCCAACTGAGCCACCCAGACGCCCGACAATTAGGAAGGAATTCGAAGCAGAATTTGGTTTGGGGTAATAGATTAGTAAAAGTGTAAGGTTTGTTTTTACACCCTTCTTGGCTCTGAACTGTCTATCTGGTGATAAGGATGTCTCTTTCTTCCTGGTACAGGAAGGATGTACCTTTCATAGGAGATTTATTTCTATCTCTCTGGAAACAAAGTTGGAGGGGGAGTCTGAGTATTCTTGCACTGTGTTTTTTTTTTAATTTGTAAATGTCTTTTTATTTCTGAGAGAGAGAGAGACAGCGTGAGCAGGGGAGGGTCAGAGAGAGAGGGAGACACAGAATCTGAAGCAGGCTCCAGGCTCTGAGCTGTCAGCACAGAGCCCGACGCGGGGCTCGAACCCACGAACTGCGAGATCATGACCTGAGCTGAAGCTAGATGCTTAACCGACTGAGCCATCCAGGGCCCCCGCGCTGGTTGTTTCTTAAATAACTTTTAAATACCTTTTTTAAAATTTAAATTTAATTTTTTAATAGAGTAAAAGCAGGGGAGGGACCAAGGGAAAAGGAGAGAGAGAATCTCAAGCAGGCTCCATGCCCAGCACAGAACCTGACTCGCAGCTCGATCTCAGAACCGTGAACTTATGACCTGAGCTGAAATCAAGAATCAGATGCCTAACCAACTGAGGTGCCCCTTTAACTTTTAATTCAAAATAATCAATATGCCAAGCGATACACTTTGAGGGGGGCCTGTCCTTGGTCCCTATGCTACAATTTTACAAAGTTATTTGGATTTTTTCCCCCCTAAATTTTAAACTCAGACCAAAAGAGAGGCGCCTGGGTGACTCAGTCGATTAAGCCTCCAACTTCAGCTCAGGTCATGATCGCCCGGTTCGTGGGCTCGAGCCCCGTGTCGGGCTCTGTGCTGACAGCTCAGAGTCTGGAGCCTGCTTCGGATTCTGTGTCTCCCTCTCTCTCGGACCCTCCCCTGCTCACGCTGTCTCTCTCTCAGAAATAAATAAAACATTACAAAAAATTTTTTTAACTCAGACCGAAGGATTATAAGATTATTTGCCTAATCCCCCCAATCCTTCTCCATTTCTACTCAGTTATACATAGAGGGAAAGGAGAGGATTATTTATTGAATTTTATTGAAGATGAACATTCAGTTCTCTTCCTGAAAACACACAGACGTGTGGGCACATAGGTAGAGTTAGAAAGTGCTGAAAGGAGAAAGGCAGGCTACGTACAACCGCTTGTGCTGTCTGCCCCCAATTAAAAGGGAAACATGGGCAAGGAGGATTGAACACACGGGAGACACCTTCCTCGCCCTCAAATTTCTGTTCATTTCTGTGCTTTGCTATAGATTGCTTTTCTAATTTTACTAATAAACTAAACCGGAGACTATTTAAGACCCTATGAGCTAAAGAAGAAACCTCGTTACCTGAATAAACATTTTGAAGGCCAGTTTCTAAGAGTAAACTCGACTATGCTTTGTTCTTGATCAGAAGCTACACGGGACCTATTTTTCTACTTTCCTGACATTCAGTACGAGATAACGACTCTTGTCATACTAGTTTACTAACGAGTCTGTCTTTACGCATCCTGTGTTAAAGCACGTATTCGCTCTACTAAGCTCGCAAAACATGTTTTGGAGAATTTTGTGGCGTCACAAACATGTCTGTTGTGGCCAGCTCACAAATTCTGTCTGTTATTAATTACTCAAGTCACGGCAGCCGGACAAATGGCAAGTAAAAAATAGTTGTGCTTCTAACAGGATTTATTCACAATGCAAAGTCTTGCATATACTTTCCCTTATCCCATTTGATTACACTGTTTTTGTTAAATCATAATTCGGTGTTGCTGGTGTTGTGATGACTGTGGCTCGTGGCTGAGACAGACCCTACCATAGACCCTTGAGCAACATGGGTTTGCACAGCGCAGGTCCACTGGTGCGTGGCCTTTTTCCAATAAATATGCATATTCTCCTTATGATTTTCTTAGTAACATTTTTTCTCTAGTTTTACTATAAGAATACAGCATGTAGTACGTGTAACATATGAAATACGAGTTACTCCACTATTTCTGTTATCAACAAGGCTTCCAGTCAACGGTCGGTTGTTAGTAGGTAGGTTTCGAGTGAGTACAAAGTTATACTTGGATTTTTGACTGTGCGGGGGGTTGGTGCCCTTGACGCCCACATTGTCCACAGGTCAGCTGTATACTGTTATGATGCCTCCTATCGAAGATGACATTTCATTTTATCTGCAGTTAATAATTACTTTGGTTGTTTTTCTGGCCTGCTTGATTTGGTTTCTTGTGCCTCTTAGGAATTATTCCAGCAGACTCCTCCGGAGATGTCAAACCCTCCCTCAGAAGGTCAAAAGAATCAGGTAATCTTTCAGTTTAGTTTTTATTTAGTTTTTTTATTTGGAGACATCTTTCTGCCTGCCATCTACCCTTCTACTCCCCTGAGAACTGATTGATATTTAGGCTCATTGCATAGATGTCATCCTGGAAATTCACTTGGTCTTTCTTAGGTTCCCCTTTAGTGGGTGCCGTTCTGTTTTTGACCGTGTGGGTTATTTCTCATTCCTGGCAGTTAAATAATGTTGTTACGCACATTCTCATATATGTTTCTTAAGGCAGGTGTTTCTGTTGTGTATATTTTTAAGAGTGGACTTGCTGCGTCGTAGGTATGTTGAACTTGTGAACTCGGATGGAAAAATGTCACATCTTTCTTGTCACTAAGTGAAAATTTAGCATTTCCTTCAAGTATGACTGTGGGAAAGAAAGCATAGCAGTATCGGCATTACTCATAGGTTTGACTGACAGAAATCATAGATCTTTTCCCAGCACATTATAGCTGTTGCTCATAATGTGAGATACTATTTATGCTGATGCCTTCAATTCTTGAACTTTTTTGGGTTTCTGAGCCAAATTGGCTTGTATGTTGGCTTTCCCCGTGTGAATACTTAATTTCGGAATCCCTGTGTTCAGCTAAGCAAGTGTCATGCTCTTGTGGGTCCATATTTTTTATAATTATCTATTATAATTTTATTTCATTTATATATTTATTTTTAAGTAATCTCTACGCCCAATGTGGGCCTCGAACTCATGACCCTGAGATCAAGAGTCACATGCCCCAGCAACTGAGCCAGCCAGGTGCCCTGTACAATTATCTATTATCATTTTAGTGTGATTTCAGGATGTCGAGCAAATGAAAACG
Source organism: Hyaena hyaena (assembly GCF_003009895.1). Classification (NCBI taxonomy): domain Eukaryota; kingdom Metazoa; phylum Chordata; class Mammalia; order Carnivora; family Hyaenidae; genus Hyaena; species Hyaena hyaena. Next base: position 159,549 of record NW_024081475.1, on the reverse strand, counting down.
TATTTATTCTTCCATGTTTCCGAACTGTTCTACACGGCTTTAAATTTAAATTGAATCTATAGTTGTATGTTTCTTTCAATATTATATACGTATATATGATTTTAAATAGGTGAGTGTTGTAGAGGTATGTCTGTTATATTAGTTTCTTCCTAAGAACGAGCTTTTGGTTTTATTGATCATTTGCAATTTGTGTGTGTGTTTCTTAATGCTTGCTCTTCTCGTTATCACTTTTTTCCACTGTCTTTTTGGCTTTGGCTTCCCCTTTCTTTCTTTCTTTTTTTAAAAACATTTTTGAGAGAGAGAGACACATACTGTGAGCAGGGTAGGGGCAGAGAAAGAGGGAGACACAGAATCTGAAGTAGGCTCCAGGCTCTGAGCTAACTGTCAGCACAGAGCCTGACGCGGGGTTGAAACCCACGGACTATGAAATGATGACCTGAGCCGAAGTCAGACGCTTAACCGACTGAGCCACCGAGGTGCCCCTGTCCTTCTCTTTCTTTAGCTTCATAAATGGAACTCGAGGGGCACCGGGCTGGCTCAGCCAGTAGAACATGTGACTCTTGATCTCAGGTTTGTGAGTTCAAGCCCCACATTGGTGCTTGAACACATTGGGTGTGGAGACTACTTAAAGTAAGTTAGTAAGGAAATTAAAAAAAAAATAAATGGAACTCTTTATGCATGAATTTGGCATATTTTTGTTTTTTATTAATTTTTAATTTTTTTAATGTTTTATTTATTCCTGAGAGAGAGAGAGAGAGGCAGTGTGAGCAAGGGAAGGTCAGAGAGAGAGGGAGACACATAATCAGAAGCAGGCTCCAGGCTCTGAGCTGTCAGCACAGAGCCTGATGTGGGGCTGGAACCCACGAGCGGTGAGAGATTGACCTGAGCCAAAGTCACACACTTAACCTAGTGAGCCACCCATTTGGCATATTTTTTAAAAATGCATTGAACGCTATACGTTTTCTTCACGAATACTTTTTAGATGCATGCCCCATGTTTTTACATGTATTTTATTGTCATCGATTTCAACTTTTTCATGATTTCCATGAAGCTTTTCTTATGAACCCATTGGCTACCTAGGGTTGTAATTTTAGTTTTTAGATGTACGTTTTTGACTGTTTTCACGGTCTCTTTTAGTATTGATTTAAAATGTCAATATGCATGTTGAATTTTTAATAAGCTTAGAACAGGTAACTACATCATTCTTCCAAACAATACATGGCATTTTCATGCTTGAGCTCCTGTCTTTCGCATCATACCATCCACTGTTCTGTGTGACCATCGTAAGGTATTTGCATTTTTTTTTTAAATTTTTTTTTAATGTTTTATTTATTTTTAGGAGAAAGAGAGAGCGCGAGCAGGGGAGGGTCAGAGAGAGAGGGAGACACAGAATCAGAAGCACGCTCCAGGCTCTGAGCTGGCAGTCAGCATAGAGCCCGACGCGGGGCTCAAACCTACGAACCGTGAGATCATGACCTAAGCGAAAGTCGGACGCTTAACCGACTAAGCCACCCAGGTGCCCCAAGGTATTTGCATTTTATTCTTTAACCTCCCCCTTTATATGTTAACAGTTAGTGCACATTTGGATTTTGCAAAGCTTCTGTTCACCATTTCTTTTTTGCCTTTTTTTCTCCTTTCGAGTTGTTTCCTTCTTGCAAAACTCTTCATTATAATAGTTACGTCAGTGAGCGTCTGTGAGTGGTAAACACTCGCAATCTTTATATGCCTAAAAATGCTATTCTTTCTCTTGCATTCCTTTTTTTTTTATTTTGCATTGGAATGCTTTATTTTATTTTATTTCTTTTACAAATAGTTTATTGTTAAGTTGGTTTCCATATAACACCCCGTGCTCATCCCCACAAGTGCCCTCCTCCATGCCCATCTCCCCCCTCCACCCCCCAAACCCATCAGTCCTCAGTTTGTTCTCATCATTCAAGAGTCTCTCATGGTTTGCCTCTCTCCGTCTCCCCCACCATTACCCCCTTCTTCTCCTCCATGGTCCTCCGTCAAGTTCCTCCTAATCCTCCTATACGTGCAAACATATGATATCTGTCCTTCTCTGCCTGACTTATTTCACTCAGCACAACACCCTCAAGGTCCATCCATGTTGCTACACATGGCCAGATTTCATTCTTTCTCATTGCCATGTAGTTTTCCATGGTATAGATAAACCACATCTTCTTGATCCATTCGTCTGTTGATGGACACTTAGGCTCTTTCCATGTTTTGGCTATTGTTGAGAGTG